>NC_034594.1:85579138-85616169 GCF_900095145.1 Mus pahari | reverse complement strand
AGGGAACTTTCGGGATGGCATTTGAAATGTAAATAAAGAAAATATCTAATAAAATTTTAAAAACTAGCTACATTAGCCATTTAAGGAGTACTTTAGTATTCTACTTTTTTTTTTTTTTTCTCTTCGTATGTCTAAGTGTGACCTCATTTGGGAAAACCAACCATTAGTTGACATAGCAGCAGCATACCATACCATCAGAATTTGTCTCTCTTGCACCTGCCTGAGATATCTTATTTGTTGATAGAAGGATGATGTCATTTCTGAGAAATGGATAGCTTCTTGTAACTCAATGAAATCCAGTTAGTCATAATGCCCCATATGTTAATGTAACAGGTAGCTAGAAATGCTATCGAAAGAGAGGCTTTTAATTTTTTCTTTTCTGTAAAGGGATTTAAAGCAACCACAAATTATAGTCAAGTGAACTAAATACTTAATTCTCATGCTGCCTGTTATATTTATATGCGTGCACTATAATATTTGTCTGTTTGAATTATCAGTACTGTCAGCTATCAGACAGGCGAAAGAGTGTTCTCTTTTCCTTGTGCTCATGTTATTACTGCTGGGAGTCTGGGGACATGAATGACTATAGAAATAGCCAGCTTTCAATTATTGCTTTGGAAATCCAACAAAGAGGTGTTAATGGTAGTTGTGAAAAGACACCTCATTAAATTGGAAACACCTGTGCAGTCACACTGAAAAAAAAAAAAAAGAAAGAAAGAAGCTGTTCAAGCATTTTTTTTTTCTGGTTTGTTGAGGTTTGTTTGGGGATATTGAAATTCAGCACATAGAAAATAAAACAAGTTTCACTATTGACAGTAAATCAAAGAATCTCTTTTATCTACTCTAAGTTAATTTAATATCTGTATATAAGAGAAATCTTCAGGAAGAGATCTTTCAGGAATGTAAATGAGAATAATACTATTGGTCAGGGGTAATTTTGAACAAGAAACAAAACATTCCAGATCCATCTGAAGTATTGCACCTATTATCAAACTGTAGTAGAGACTTATTTATGTAAATATTACTTTTGGGGAAGAAAAAGTGAAAAATATTTAAATTCAATGAATGATCCTTTATGCCATTTGTATTATTGTACTATTAATAATTATATTAAGAATGTATATAATCTGTACCTGGTAAGCTTAGCTACATCACAGGCTGCATCCACCTGTCCAATGTGTAAAAATTGCTACAGAGAGTATTTAAGGATTTCTAGACAATTTATCGATAACTTGTCTCAAAATCATGAATGGAGACTTTTGTGAAAGAGAAAAGTGGCAGCAGTTTCCTAACAGGCACAGTAAAGAAAATACAGTAATTAATAGTTGAAATAAATCTGTTGAACATTAATGTCTCTGAGCATACAGTTGGTTAGTCCAGTAATTCAAGGCACATAAGATGATGTCCATTTCTGTCTGCTCAAATGATCCAAACTCACAAGCATATCATGAAGAGAAGCAATGGTTTGGGTACTTCATTTACCCACAGAATCTCACTTGATACACTAGCAAGAGACAGTGAAAGCGGTGGCTTCCTCAATGGGCACTACAGTCCCACTTTCTCTGCTGTTGTTTTTCTTCTTTCTTTCTTTCTTTCTTTCTTTCTTTCTTTCTTTCTTTCTTTCTTTCTTTCTTTCTTTCTTTCTTTCTTTCTTTCTTTGTTTAATGCTATTCCCTCTGCTTGTACACCTTGCCATTCCTGCCTGTCCAGATGTTAAGATCCTTCTTTCCAGAGTTATTGCTACACCACTAAGACAGAAACATAGTATACCCACATTAGGAGTTGGTACATACTTCAGCTTTGGGGAAATGTTTACATTTGTTATAGATAGAATGATGCAATTCTAAGGATGTTCCCATCTGAGAAGGTCCATAGCTTTAAAATATGTTACCCTAGATATTATGCTAATTATATAGGATTTCCTCACTTACTATTGAAACTAAAGAATATAATTTGATCTCCTCATAGTTACAGAAAGCAAGAGTAAGGCTGTGGTTCTAATACAGGCTTTATATTTTTTATGCATGGCCATGATCTATGGGAAATACATTCCTTCCTGCCCTCTCTCTTGTATCTGTCTGTGTCTCTATCTCTGCCACTCTCTTTATTTCTGTTCCTATCTCTTTGTCTATGTTTATCTTTGTCTCTAGCTAGACATCTCTATCTCTCCAGAGTCATCTCAAGGCCCTATGTAGCTCAGATTAACACTGAAATCCTGATACTCATACCTCATTGATCGAAGGAAGAATTGCGAGATAGCCAACATGCATAGCCACTCTTCTGTCTTTTCAAGTGCATCCTACATCAAAGGTAGTGCAATGTGTTTAATCAGCCTCACTTTACTATCAAAAAGTTCTTTTTCAAATAAAATGTCCACTAATATTCAGCCCACTAAACAGGAAAGGATGGACATATATAACCAAATGAAGGCTTGTCAGATGGAGTGATGAATGTACGTTAGCAGAGGAGTTCAGTATAATCCCGGAGAGCTTGGTAATGGGCCATGTCCATCAGGTAAGACAGATTTGGGATAAGAGTTGTGAGGCTGGAAACAAAAGTTGAAGTTGGGGAAGGGTAGTACTCATCACTTAAAAGCTGCCATGTTGCCATGAAGATGAAGAAACAGCTTCCTTGAGATGTCGTAGAGGATAAGAGTATACTGTGCTTATAGTATGATATTAGAACAAAGGATTCAGAAGCTTAAAGTAATTTATTTCTATTTTAAAGTAATAGACTAATTTGACAATTAGTGTAGCACTAGAAAAGAAAAATAAGTTTCTGAAAATTGACATCACTTTGAAGTACTTATTCAGTATGAATACTTAGAAATCATAAAAGTTCATGTTTCCAGACAAAAGGGTGAGGCATTTACAAATGATTATTTCATACCTGATACATTTTAAGTTATGTGTATTGCTATATATTAATTATATTTTCCCTGATTCATCTGTGTTTATGATACTAAATAAATACTGAACTATGACAATTTTAACTTTAACACAGGCAAGGTTCACATGAAGAAATTAACCTTGTTTACATGTTCGTTACTGAAAAAAATTACCTGATGGAATTGTTGTTTTCTTAAATGGTGGGGCTAACATAGTACCAATTAGATAATTTTCTGAATGCTATTTTAAAAGTAATAAAGTTTTATATTTTAGAAAAATTATACTTTCAAATCTGACAGTGTTTTGGTCCATAAAGTATTTCAATTTATCTGAACATTAACATAACGTATTTGTCAGTTTGTTACACAAAGAAAGAAACTATCCCTGCAAAATTTACCACAATGGTTTGCTTTCTGAAAATGAGCACTGAAGCATTTGCATAACATCTGCACAGCTTGGAGGGCTGAAGCCTGAAAGCAATTAGCTCTGTGCTCCACAATGCATGTTGCCACTCAAGGAGCCTTGAATGGAACTAAGTTACTAGTTAGCTAGAAGAGAAAGGCACTTTAGTTGTCCACTTTTTTTTAGAAAAAGAAGTTTCTTCAAAACACTTCTCACTGTAAATGTGTTAAGAATCTTCTTGTCAAGACAATTCCAGTAGGAATCATTTGAAGAAAAAAAATATCTCTAAAGGACAGTCTTTGATCCTTCTGAAATCTGTTTGTTTACATCTACTTTATATACTTAAGGATTTTAGGATTTACGCAGCTGTTCTTTAGTCTATAACACTACAAGTCTATATCCAGAGAGGAAAAAGTTAAGAATCATATACTTTTTTTTCTAGATTAAATATATTTTCAAGTTTGACATAAAATATTTCAAGTTAGTTTTATATTTAAAATTATGTTGTATGTGGATTGTGGATTTTTCTACTTTTGAAAGACTGACAATAGGTTACTTTCTAATTTGAAAATAATTTTAAATCTAAATTGTCTTTTCTACTGTTAAAATACATTACTTTCTGTATGAAAATTACCCTATGGGTATGAATTATATCTTAACTGTTTATATATGATCATTATGTACTTAAATGTATTTTAGAACCAAGTTTTGATAATTCAAATAAAACAAATGAGGATATTTTACTATATTGAAGAATTAAAAAAATTATTACAAATATCCATAGTACCAATAGTACTAATCTGAAAAATAAAAGAAAAAACTTGTGAATGAAAGCAAACATTGTAGTAAGGTAATTATTCTCATCAGAAATAGAGGTAGTAGGCTTCAGAAACAGAAATGATAGTTCATGACTGTTGGTTAGGCCTATGGAACAGTCAGTAATGCGTTTACTTGGAAAGCACAAGTCCTTCACTGCAGAGCCTGAAATTTAACATTATAAGATATGTGTGATATCACACATCATGAACTTAAGCATTGGGGAAACAGAACTGAGGATCCACGGGGATTACCCACCAGCAAGTCTACCCAACTGATGAGTTTTAGGTTCAGTGAGAGCGCCTGTGTTAATACCAAGGTAGAGTGCTATTGGAAAACATGTAACACCAGAGAGGAATTTATGAGTGTGTGATCCGTATAGGTCTTGTTTAGATATCAAAACAAATATAAACATATAAATACATTTAAAATTCAAATGTTCATAATGCTGCATGCCAAAGCATTTTGATAATTATACTCAATTAATATTAATTTGCTTCCATTCCATTCAAGTGCTATACTTTAACCTCCTTCAGGTTGGTTTGATGAGTTATTTTTTCCCAAGTATTTTGATATTACCTTTCAGTGTCTGCTAAATATGTACTAGGAATGTGATATAATATTATTTAATGTAGAAGAAATTTTCGTGTTATACAGGTAACAAAATACATTCAGTGAAAGAATGTCTATGGAGCTCTTTACTTTTAATGACACTATTGTATAGTATATATCTATGATGCTATTAACATTAAACTGAAAAGATTAGCCACTTTCACCATTTAAGTTTTATTTAAATCATTTCATCATTTAAATAAAACTTAATATATATATATATATATATATATATATATATGAATTCATAGCATCTAGCTCATAATGTAGAATTTGAATACATGAAATTTTTTCTCAAATTCACATTAAAATGAAGTTGTTTTTTAATTAATTATTTTATGTTTTTATATCCCAAATATTGCCCCTTCCTTATACCCTTCCCAGAGTTCTTCATTCTATCTCCCCTCCCCTTCACCTCTCAGAGGGTGCTCCCCTCATATCCCCATTCCCTAGTGTACCAAGTCTCTAAAGGATTAGACTTATCCTCTCCCACTGAAGCCAGAAAAGGCAGTCCTCTACTACATATGTGCCAGAGGTCCATGGACAGCCCTGTATATTCTCTTTGGTTCGTGACTTAGTCTCTGGGAGCTCCCAGGGTTCCAGGTTAGTGCACACATTTGGTCTTCCTATGGTATTGCCATCCCTTTCTGTTTCTTTAATCTTTCCCCAAACTCTTCCATAGGGATTGCCAATATTAGTCCAATGGTTGGCTGTAATCTGCATATATTTCAATCAGCTGCTGGTAGAGCCTATCAGAAGACAGTCGTGCTATGATCTGCAAGTACAACATAGCATCAATAATGAAGGGAAATGAAATTTAAGATGAAATTTGGATCTGATTCATGTAACTTTGGTCGAAAGAGGTGTTAGTGGACTTTGGAACCTGGGGCTGAGAGCACCATGGAACAGGCCCAGGCATTGCCCAGGCAAGCTCATCCTTAGAGCATTCTTGAGACTGCCTGGCCATTGAGATGATGGGAGAGCAGGAAGAGCCAGGGCTCTGTCAGCGGCCCTCTGGCCCAGCTCCTTCCTCCAGCCCATTGTCCTTGTGATAGTTTGGAGTCATGTGCTAACCAAATGTTCCCCCGACCTAGATAAGTGTCCACCCCTCAAGTGTCCTAACATTCCTGACTTGCAAGTACCATCCTGCAAATGTGTAATTGTTCTGTTGATGTTTAAATAAGCCAATCATGTGTAACCGTGCCAAATTCCTCCTAGCCTCCACCTTCTCCCTATAAAAACCCTGATGCCTCTACCTTCTGTGTGAGGTACGCATCGGCCCAGAGCTCCACCAATAAACTACCCTGTGTTTTTACATCAAGAAGGTCTCTCGTGCTTTCTGGGTGAGCCCTTATCCCGAGACTAGCGGGGGTCCCCGAAAATGGGGTTCAACTATAATAGTGTCAGGCTTTGGTGCTGGCCCAGGAGATGGATCTCAAGCCATTCCTTCAGCTTCTGCTCTATTTTTGTCCCTTCATTTCTTTTAGATAGGAATGATTTTTGTTCAGTAATTTTGAAGGTGGGTTGGAGCCTTCTTCCCTCCATGGACAGCTAGCTATGTCTAACTACAGGAGGTGGCTATTTATACTATTTAATTACCAAATTTTCCTGCTAATTTCATAAAAACTGTAAATGTATTGGTTCAGTGGAACATTTAATTAGATAATTTTATATGTATCTTTAAAGTTCATGTATATAAAAATCTGTAATGAAGCTATAACAAACAAATATAGTAATAAAAATATTGAAAATGCTTTTCAAAATAATAAATATTTTGTTTGTGAAAGTGCAAATTTATAATTCCTTAAATTTATACTTTACAGTTTTAACAACTGTAAAAATGATGTGTTAAGTTCTTTAAATTGCTCTAAGTATACAAATAAACTTTGACCAGAAATGATTTGACATAATAATTGTCTACTTTGGGGCAAGGGGAGTTATAACATTTAGTACTACTAAATTTCAATGGATTTTTTTCCCTAAATTATTCATTTGTTAAGCAGATAATATTTTACTCCATATGGTTATCTCATCACCTTATAGATGAAACTGGACATGAACTCTAGAGCAGACTTTTTCATTGTAAAGTAATGCAGAAAACTTGTTTAGCACCCCAGATCCTGAGCAACACCTTTTGCCTCAACTTGACAGCTTCACAGTTGCAAATATACACTGTAACAGCCCAGTGTTGTTTAAAACCAGTGTTTGGGTCATATTTTCAATTTTTAAAATATGTTTGGTGATCAGCAGATTGGCTTCTATTTAATCAAATCTGGTTATGTGCTGAATGTAGGAGGAAGGAGAGAAAGATATGCTTTCACTAATATAAAAGATCATTTACCACTTTGCTTTTCTTTAACTCAAATTAGAAGGAAATTATAGAATATCAGAGAATAGCACTTTATCAATAAACAAAGTTAAACTTATTTTAATGCTTTTTAATTAATTATGAATAAAGTGTACTAGTAATATTCACAATTAGGTGTGTATAATTGTATTGTGGTTTTGGTTATTTCCCAAGGCTTGGGTATGGTGGTCAGAAATCAATGTGCCTAGTCATTTCTCTCCTTCCATAAGGTGGATTCCACACAGGATTTACATCCTCCATGATAGGTCAAGGTGCTCTTCTCACTGAGCCATAACACTAGCCCAAAAATTACTTTTAAGTTTTGCTAGTCATAAAATTTACCTTAACATTTTATCATTCATAAATTAAGCATAAAAAAATTTAACTTTTCATTTTGTTGACATATTTTTTGATAAATGGCATGATAAACATAAGGCAGAAATAAAACCAAATAAAATTATTTTTCATTGACATTATCCTTTATTCTACATTATCTCAGCAACATCTTTTCTAAGGGTCAGTTAGTTAAGTAAGCATATATCATGCAATTCCAATAAAGGCATGTAATTATATATAATGTATATATATATATATATATATATATATATATATATATATATATATATATACATGTATATGTGTATATATACATGTATATGTGTATATATAGGCATGTATTCAGATACATGGAAAGGATTCTGTTTCCCAAAGAAAGAAAAAACATCACTTTCTTGATTGTAAAGATCCACAATAAAAAAGTATTTCTTGGAACAAAGAGAGCTGTAGGAACAAAGGGATAGATTTGTATTCAGGCTTTAAATCTGAACAGCATACAACTCATTTTCTAAAGGAAAAATGTAACATTCTCTATGGCTTTTTGCTTTAACTACCTTTAGTTTCACAGTAAAATACCCTTGAAAAACATCATTCATCTTTACACGTATTTATAGCTCAAAAATATTTTTGGGCCTTTCTATTAAGAATAATATACTATTCTTACTTTGCCTGAATTCACACAGGAGTAATTCTCGACAGGACTACACTTCATTTACTTTTTAACTGTGTAACTCTGGATATTATTTGAATATAATAAAAATGCTATTAAATGTACTTTTGTTGAACAGCATAATAAACCTTGCTTTAATAACTAAAATGTAATCCAGTCATTTGTCTTCTCAGAGAACATTGCATGCCTGGTATCAAAGGCAAAGCGGCTCTAAATATGCTACTTCCACATTTTAATGTCTAACTAAGGCAGAGAAATAATTATAAGTTATGATACACACATTGTTAAAGTCGAACCATAGCACTCATTTTTACTCTGCATGAAAATACATTGTAGATGGGAGCTTAAGGGTACCTTTATTTCATAACTTTACTGGTAAAAATTACATAAAGGACATGAAAAATAATGGGAATATTCCAAGTCATCTTAGGAAATTATAGGGAAAGTGCATAAATAATAGTGTGGGAATTTTAATAAAAATGTGCTATGTTATTGAACATCGGAAATGTCCTGGTTGAAAGATTGCACTTATACAACACTCTTCAATTACAAAATTCTAATGTTAAAAAAAAATGTTTTTGTTTAAAGTTGCTGTATGGGTATGCATAGGGAAAAGTTCAAAAATAAAATTTTATAAAGAACATGATTTGTCAATTACAAGTCTGTATTTAACCTCCTAGAAATGCAGAATCTAATTATGTTAGATTCTCCTCATTTGAATGTCTTCTGTTAGAAACAAAAGCCCTCGTTAGAACTGACATTTTCCCCTTGATATTGTCTAAAATTCCCTGTTTTGAAAGAAGCTTTAGTCAGGGTTCCTGCTTCTCTGCCAAATCTGGTATTTTGTATTGTGAGTTTGTCCAAATTGAAACAGTCTTGTGTATTGGAGGAAGATTCACAGGACAGGATGCTATAGGAACTTAGAAAGTGGAGGAAGCTAAGAAAGTGTAAACAGGTCCTGTTAGAAAGGATCAATAGCAGTAACTGATTACTGATAAAATGGGAGAGGCTCCAATGAAGGCTTTCTGTCAATTGCTCAGGGAGCTCTGAGATCACATGTTGGCTGAATTTTTATACATGTTTGGGTGAGCTTTTCGCTGCTGCAGCTGTCTTCATGTGAGCCATGCTCTAACCCATGTAAAAAGGCAAACACAGCACAAAGCTATATACTCAAGTAGAGCTGTTTCCTCGGCCTTTCATCAGCATTCCACTTGGAGTGAATAGACATGTCCAAATTTCCCTTGGGAAAGTAACACACTCTGGTGGGATACTCATAGTGCCAGCTCAGTTATTGAATATACTTGACCTTGGTTCCTGAAGCCACAACTATGGTCTGTCTTTGGCAATAATTTTAGTTTACTAAGTTAAAAATTCCTTTTTTTTTTTTTTTTTGTAATTATCTTGCTACTTAGTCCCATTAGTCCTTGAATATAATCCCAATTCATCCTACTATCATTCAGATTTTAATTTCCCGTCTACTGTAATGCAATACCATAGTAAGTGTACCTGCTGAGTCTTCTCAGTCTTTATAAAGATAATGGTTCTTTTTTACAGATTCCTTGGGCCCTGGCTTCTTACATTTCAAAAACTAATATAACTATTTTAATTTGAAAAATCAGAGGTTTAAACAGCTACTTAGTTTTGTTCAGGCTGGAATACTCTGGTAATTCACAAATTAATCAATTAGCTATTACTAATTCAATAAAAAAAATCAAGAAAATTCTGTTTTCCGTGGATTTGTTTTCCCCCTGGAATTTCTGTCTAAATGAATACTTGATTGACTATAGTCTGCCCAGGTCAGAAAATACCAGACCATGATTAGTCCCTCCTAGATTCATGTTTGTAAGGTTCTTTATTTCCTAGTTTCATTAAGTTTCCTAGTTTCATTAAGACCACCTCCACAATAGAATCCCTGAATCCATCCTTTCATAGAGGTTGTGATGGAGGTGCAGAAAAACATGTTCTAATTTATGACTCGATGGGAACATCTAGATTGCCAAAAGGATAGAGATACTTAGCCTTCCCTACATACGAGAACCTAATTGGAACTGCGAAAAAATAGTAAAAAAACAAAAAAACCAAAAAAACAATAAAACAAACTACTACAACAACAACAAGAACAAAAACAAACAAACAAACGAAGACAAAAATAAAAAAACCTGATGTCCAAATCCCATGCCTATAGCTTCTAGTTCAAGTGATCTAGAGTGTAACCTGGGCAACTGAAAGCTCATATAGATGAGGAGAAAGAAAGCAGGGCATCAGGTAGGTTTTTTCTTTTTTCTTTTTTCTTTTTTTTTCTTTTTTTTATCAGTTCTCCTCAGTGAGTTCTCTGAACTATGAGTTATTTGGGTGAGGACCTGTGCTTTGTCTGGATAATATTTTATCTTTAGCAATTATCCATCCATAGTTCAAAGGGCATGTGCCAAGCATTTTGGAATTTTACTTTAATCCCTTTGAATGAGCTTTTCAATTTTTTTTTTCATTTCTGAATGTTCAGAAACTTCTACTGTGACTAATCAATAAGTATTGTGGAATACTTTTAGAATAATGGCAAAGTTATTTCTGATTTACCATCCTATTCTTAATAATAAAAATAAAATGTTTCTTATTAATACTGACATTTTCCAATCATGGTAAGGTACCTAGAACCAAAAGTATTGTTTGAAGATCTGGATTTTTTTTTTCAGAAACAGAATTCAGTCCAAGACTCAGGTACTCTATCCTTTACTGCTGTAAAGATTCTGAACTCAGTGATTTGAAAGATGTCGAGAATAATAGCTGTGCTATGAATTCTTAGGATGCTGTGATTCATAACTCAAGTATGCTCATGGCTATCTAAAGGCTATATTACCTGAGACTTACTTTTTCCCTAGGACTTTTCCCTGTGATGTTAGAAATGTTGGGGTCATCTGACATTAGCAGCCTGTTGCAGTAAATCTCCTCCCGAATATGCTCCTGCAATGAAAATACAAGACAGTTAATATGATTACATGCTGTGCACCTAGATTGGGCAGATCTACTGCTACACTACCGTCTTCCATATCTAATGAGACCCCTTAGAACTTGTGTTTTCTCCAGGTCATGTGATTCTGCTCTGCTCATCTTAGTTTTCTACCTCCCCCGTTTCTTTTCCCTCTTCCATTTTCTCCTTCTTCTCTCTCTTCGCCTTCCACTCCACCTTCCCTTTGATCTGTCCAATTATCAGCTTTCCTTTATTTTAAAAATTAAGGTGGGAAGCAGGCTTACAGGAAATCACCTGAGTGCTGACTCATTCTTTGTTCTCAACCACTCACAGGAGAATGGAATTAATATCAAATAGACTCAGGGCTATCCACAACACTAGCCCACAACATTTCTCCTTTAATACAAGGTATAAAGTTTACATCTGCTTTAGCTGGATCATGGACCAGCATTTTCTTGTTTGGGTTTAGAAAATATAGTCTATCCCTGACTGTCCTATCTCTCAGTTTTCAGTTTTGTTTGTCCTTATTCTTTTCTGTCCTTCTTTTTCTCACCGTCTCCATCATGTTGTGGAATGTTCACACATGTATATAGAACAACTGGAATGTTCACACATGTATATAGAACAACTTTGGTAATTGAAATGGATTAATCATTCCACCATTCTAGTCGCCTTGCTATTGCAGAATATTTGATTAAATTGTAAATCCCTAGATTGTATTATTTACTGAAACAAAAATAGTTGTGGTGTGACTCAACTCTTAGCACACACCTTTAATTCCTCTGATTGGAATACAGAAATGCCCTTAATACACACCTTTAATCCCAAACAATGAATGCAAAGTTAGTTTATAGAGGTAAGCACCCATGTATGAAAGTGATGTCTAATTGAGTAGGAGACAAGTGACAAATCAGAGCAACATCTAACGAACTAGAGTATGCACCGAAGAAGAAGGTGAGGGAAGCTACTTGAGAGATAGTACACAGGGAAAGGAACCAATTTTACTGGGACAGTTATATATAGACAGGTTGCAGAGAGAGAACAAGCTATAGAAAGGTGAAGACATAGCAAGCAGTGAGTGAGGAGTCAGATTATAACTTATTGCCAAAGATAGGATACAGTCAAGCAGAGCAATTTTGTCAGAGACCAAGAGAGAAAAAATAAGATTGCATCAGTTAGATTTTTGAGCCAGAACAGCTGAGTTGAACCAGTCAGCCAGAACTCAGTAAAAATTATAAAGGGTGAGCTTATTGACCAGCAAGTTTCAGAAGGTGAAAATATTCTATGCCTAAATTAGATTGTACCGGGTGGCTAGAAGCTTCTAGGACTAAGCTTCGGCTAGCAGAAGGAAGCAGGAAGCAGGAAGCAGACAATTAGATCAGGAGAATAAAAATTACTTTTACACCGTGAGGAGTCTGTACTTACAGGCTCTAGATCTGAGTATTACTCAAATCCTCAGAGAACTTTGGGAACAATCATCCAGTTCATGAAGCTTTTGTTTTTCAAGATCACCAGTAGTACCTAGGTACAAAATTCCACTTCATTCTCTTGCCTCAGACAATTTCTGAATCTGAAAACAGATCTTAAGGTGTGACATTCCATGTAGTCCCACTGAACAAGTTCTTTGACATATTTGGGAATTTCCCTTATCATCCACTTTTCTTCCCTGTTTTCCACCTATGGACTCAAATGGTTTCCCATTATGTAATTTCAATAACAATTTTATTTTCACACTCAATCTTCTCCAAACTTGAATTTTTATTTGAAAGCAAAGAAAAATTTATTTACATATATATTTACATATATATTTATGGTCTGAAACCCATGAAGTTTGTTGAGCAAATACAACTAAGATAAATTTAAATATGATATGTATATATGTACATATATATGACATTTAGGAGGGGTATGGATGAAAATCTAATATAGTTTTTCAGCTATTATGATTGTTGGTGTGGAGTGGGCATTATTAAATGACACAGCACGAGCAGGGTGGTTGGTAGTTTTTTACAGCAATTATAACTCCATGGATCTCATCTCATCATCACTATTCATAGATCATCTTTATTCTGTGTTTCTACAGATTCAAGTGGTAAGATTTCCATAGCAAGTGGATAACACAATTCTAATGAAAGCTCTTGAACTGAATATTACAGATTTTCAAACTTACCTGGTAAGAGAAAAATGTTTCTATATCCATAGTACTAAGAATGAATGCAGTTGACTTGATTAATTTAATTTAAAGGAAACTGTACACAGAGAAATGGGGATTATAGCATTCAGGGAGACTGTATAAGAGAGTATTGAAAGAATATAAAGTAACAAATAATTTCTGTCATTATAAATTACTTCATGTAGGGAGACAAGATACAATGAATCACTTTATGCCCAATGGAGAATAGTTTTTACACTTAAAGAGATGTTAATATAAGACTTTCTCTAAGTTCTTCTAATTTGAATATTTTTATAGCTTTCCCATAAGGATTTTATGTCCATGTATCCCTTTCTACTAGAATTCCTCTGTAACTGTTTTACCTGTAAAATTCCTAGATATGTTAATCTTTACCATTTTAAAATTAAAAATCATCCTATTGAAGTAAGTTTGCTCAACATTTAGATAAACAAATTTCCATAAGCTAAAAAATTTGGGTATATAACAATATACTCCAAGGTTTTATTACAATTACCATTATTTTCTAACTTCAACCCTGTGGTCTGATTAAAATAAATTTTAATTGAAATTACCAGGATGATTTTTTTAAAAGTGTAACTAAACCTTAAATAGTGAGATTTCTTATTATGCAATGTTTAAAACAAACAAACAAACAAACAGGTTCCTTTTGGTTTGAGCCAGTGACCTGAATCGACCTTGGGCTCTGGATCCACACCCAGTTCCCTAGCATGCAAAGGAAGCTTGACTTTCAAGTGCTCTAACACACTCAGGATCACAGGCAAAAAGGTCACAATATTTGCCACAACAGCAGGAGTAATGAGACTTCCAGAATACAGGGATGCAGAAACCTCCACCCGGCCAGTGGCACAGGTTTATTCTGGTCTGAGCTGGTACCCTAGCTCATCACCCAGTCCCAAAACACCTAGAGGAAGGAAGACTCCCAGGTGTTCTAGCATGCTCAAAATCACAGGATTTAAGGGTCCCAGAGGAAGCTTGTCTCACAGGAACTCTCACACACCCAAGATCTCAGGATTACAGGATACCAGAATTACAGGATAACAGAGTCACCTGGACTCTGAGGAGTTCTGACACGACAAGAATCAAATGAGGGAGAGGCTCCAGTCAGAGACAGCAAGGGCAGGTAGCAGTAGAGATAACCAGAAGGCAAGAGGCAAACACAAGAACATAAGTAAAAGAAACGAAGGCTACTTGGCATAATCAGAACCCAGTTCTCCGACCACAGGAAGTCCTGTATACCCCATAAAACCAGAAAAGCAAGAATCTTTTAAAATCACTTCTCATGATGATGGTAGAAGACTTTAAAAAGTACATAAATGACCCCCCTTAAAGAAATACAAGAGAACACAGGTAAATAGCTGTTGTAGCTTGTCAAAAGGCCCTCACTCACACAAAGACCACAGAGACCACCTTTGTTGCAAATCCTATGAGGATTTTACTTATCCAACATGTTGGGGAACCCCCTGTCTGGACGCAGGCTGGAGGAGAGACCCAGAACAAAGAAAAAAAACACACTTTTTATAACTTTGTAAGGGTGAGATATAGGCACCAGGGTATTATGGCTTATTTTAATTGGTGTAGCCAGTAAACTTTTTAGACATTGGTTAGTTTGTATAGGGTGACTCTCATTTTGTCTGTCCTTGAGGTTTTTAGTGTGAGGCCGGGCAGGGGAATTGTTAATCTTGTTTTGGAAGCTTAGTGATTTTGACTGTTAAAACTATGTTTCTATATTTGTTTAGTCGGCCAGCTTTTTATCTGACTCTACTTGTCCTGCTAGTACAGTTTTAAAAGTCCTTTTGAAGGGGGAAGGTACTGGGTAGTCTTGAATTTACTTTGGATATTACACAGAATATTTCCTCTTTAAGGTAGAAGCCCTTAAAGAGGAAACACAAAAATCCCTTTAAAAATTACAGGAAAATATAACAAAACAGGTGAAGGAAATGAACAATACCATCCAGGCTATAAAAATGAAAATATAAATGAAAGCACAGCATACCAAAACTTAAGGGACACAATAAAGCAGTGTAAAGAGGATAAGTCATAGTTCTAAGTGCCTCCAAAAAAAAAAAAAAAAAAAAAAAAAAAAAAAAAAAACTAGAGAGAGCATATACTAGCAGCTTGACAGCACACCTGAAAGCTCTAAAACAAAAAGAAGTAAATACAGCCAAGAGTAATAGACAGTAGGAAATAATCAAACTCAAGGCTGAAATCAACCAAGTAGAATTAAAAAGCAAAACAAAACAAAACAACAACAACAACAACAACAACAACCCCTAAACTATATAAAGATTCGACAAAACCAGGAACTTGTTCTTTGAGAAAATCAACAGGATAGATAAACCCTTAGCCAGAGTAACCAGAGGGCAAAGAGACAGTATCCAAATTAACAAACTATGAACTAAAAAGGGAGACATAACAACAGAAAACAGAAATCAAAATAACCATCAGATCCTATTACAAAAGCCTGTTCTCAACCCAACTGGAAAATCTAGATGAAATGCACAATTTTCTAGACAGATTTCAGGTACCAAAGTTAAAACAGGATCAGATTAATGATCTAAACTTCCCCATAACCCCTAAAGGAAAAGAAGCAGTCATTAGAAGCTTCCCAAACAAAATAGGACAGGACTAGATGGTTTTAATACAGAATTCTATCAGACCTTCAAAGAAGACCAAATATCAATACTTTTCAAACTATTCTATTCTACAAAATAGAAACAGAAGGAACACTACCCAATTCATTCTATGAAGCCACAATTACATTGATACCTAATCCAATCAAAGATCCAAAAAAGAAAGAGAACTTCAGACAGATTTCTCTTATGAATATTGATGCAAAGACATTCAATATAGTTCTTGCCTAATCCAAGAAGACATCAAAACAGTCATCCATCATGATCAAGTAGGCTTCATCTCAGGGATGCAGGGATAATTCAGTATATAAAATCTCATCAACATAATTCACTAGATAATCAAACTCAAAGGAAAAAAAAACCAAATGAACATCTCATTAGATGATGAGAAAGCATTTGACATAATTCAACACCCCTTCATGTTAAAAGTCCTGGAAAAATCAAGAATTCAAGGCCCATACCTAAACATAGTAAAAGCAATATACTGCAAAACAGTGGACAACATCAAACTAAATGGAGAGAAACTTGAGGCAATCTCACTAAAATCAGGGACTGGACAAGTCTGCCCACTCTCTCCCTATGTATTCAATATAGTACTTGAAATCCTAATCCAAGCAATTAGACAACAAATGGAGGTAAAACTGATACAAATTAGAAAGGAAGAAGTAAAAATATCACTATTTACAGATGATAAAATAGTTTACTTAAGTGACCCCAAAAATTCCACCAGAGAATTCTTACACCTTAAAAAAATAAACTTCAGCAAAGTGTCTGGATATGAAATTCAGTAACAAATCCTCTACTTAAAGGATCAACAGGCTGAGAAAGAAATTAGGGAAATGACACAATTCACAATAATCAAAATATTATAAAACACCTTGGTGTGACTTTAACCAAGCAAGTGAAAGTGCTGTATGACAAGATCTTCAAATCACTGAAAAAAGAAATAGAAGATCTCAGAAGATGGAAAGATCTCCCATCCTTATGGATTAGCATGATTAACATAGTAAAAATAGCCATCTTGCTGAAATCAATCTACAGATTCAATGAATTTTCCAACAAATCATCAACCCAATTCTTCATAGAGTTATAAAGAGCAGTTCACAAATTCATTTGGAATAACAAAAAACCAGGACAGCGAAAATTATTCTCAAAAATAAAAAAAAAAAAAAATTCTGGGGGAATCAACATCCCTGTCCTCAAACTGCATTACAGGGCAATAGTGATAAAAACTGGATGGCATTTCTACAGAGACATGCAGGAAGATCAATGGAATAAAACTGAAGACCCAGACATGAACCCACACACATTTGATCACTTGATCTTTCACAAAAGAGCTAAAACCATCCTGTGGAAAAACAGATAGCATTTTCAACAAATGGTACTGTTTCAACTGGAGGTCAGCATGTAGAAGAATGCAAATAGAACCATTCTTATCTCCTTCTGCAAAGCTAAAGTCCAAGTGGATCAAGGACCTCCTCATAAAAAAGATACACTAAAGCTAATAGAGAAAGTGGGGAAGAGCATCAAACACATGGACACAGGGGAAAATTTCCTGAACAAAACATCAGTGACTTATGTTCTAAGATGAAAAATAGACAAATGGGACCTCATGAATTTGCAAAGCGACTTTAAGGCAAAGGATACTGTCAATAGAACAAAACAGCAAACAACTGATTGGGAAAAGGTCTTTCCCTATCCTACATCCAACAGAGGTCTAATATTCAATACATACAAAGAACTCAAGAAGTTATACTCTAATCAAATAACCCTACTAAAAATAGGGTGCATAACAAAGAATTCTCACCTGAGGAATATCTAATGGTCAAGAAGCACCTAAAGAAGTGTTCAACACTCTTTTTTTGGTTTGGTTTGGTTTGGTTTTTTGTTTTTTGTTTTTTGCTTTTTCAAGACAGGGTTGCTCTGTGTAACCCTGGCTGTCCTGGAACCCACTCTGTAGATCAGGCTAGCCTCGAACTCAGAAATCCACCTGCCTCTGCCTCCCAAATGCTGATGTTCAATATTCTTAGTCATCAGGAAATGCAAATCAAAACAACCATGAGATTCCACCTCACACCAGTCAGAATGGCTAAGATCAAAAACTCAAATGATAGGAGATATTAGCAAGGATGTGGAGAAAGAGGAACACTCTTCCATTGCTGATGGGATTGCAATCTGGTACAACTCCTGAAACCAGTCTGACAGTTCCTCAGAAAATTGGACACTCTTGAGCATATACCCAAATGATGATCCAATGTATAATAGGGATAGATGCTCTACTATGTTCATTGCAGCCTTATTTTTAATAGCCAGAATTTGGGACCAACCCAGATGTCCTCCCACAGAAATGGATACAGAAAATGTGGCACATTTACACAATGGAGTACTACTCAGCTATTAAAAACAATGAATTTATGAAATTCTTATGCAAATGGATGAAACAAAATATCATCCTGAGTGAAGTAACCCAATCCCAAAAGAACACAAACAGTATGCACTCCCTGATATGTGGATATTAGCCCTGAAACCTGGAATACCCAAGATACAATTCACAGAAGCTCAAGAAGGAAGACCAGTGTGTTTGTTTCCTTCCAACTTAGAAGAGGGAACAAAATCATCAGTGGAGAAAATATGGAGACAAAGTGTGAAGCAGAGACTGAAGGAAAGGCCATCCAGAGACTGCCTGAACTGGGGATCTGTCTCATATACAGTCACCAAACCCAGATACTTTTGTGGATGCCAAGAAGTACCTGCTGACAGGAGCCTGATATAGCTGTCTCCTGAGAGGCTCTGCCAGAGCCTGACAAAAACAGAGGCAGATGCTTGCAGCCAACCATTGGATTGAGCATGAGGTCCCCAATGGAGGAGTTAGAGAAAGGACTGAAATACCTGGACGTTTTTGTGGCCCCATAAAAAGAACAAAAATATCAAGCAACCAGAATCCCCAGAGCTCCCAGGGACTAAACCACCAACCAAAATTACACATGGAGGAATTCATGGCTCTAGCAGCTCATGTAGCAGAGGATGGCCTTGTAGCACATTAATGGGAGGAGAGGCCCTTGGTTCTGTGAAGGCCCAATGCCCTAGTGTAGGGGAATGTCATGACCAGTAGGCCAATGTGGATGGGTGGGTTGGAGAATACCCTCTCAAAAGCAGGGATGGAAGAATGTTCTAGGGTGATTCTGGAGGGGAAACTGGGAAAGGGGATAACATTTGAAATGTAAATAAAGAAAATATCTAATAAAAATGATACCAAGAAACAAATACAAAAGCAAGCAAGTAAACAAAAAGCAACAAACAGCTACAACAACCTGACAGCCTACCTACCCACCTGAAAATAACTGGATGGATATCGAAGTTGGGAAATAAGAGTTTCAAGTCCTTGTTGCTGTCTCGTCATCTGGGTCTTAAACAACATGGATACCTGTGCATCCTCTCAGTGTTTATTACTTAGAATGCTGTGGGATTAAAAATGTTCTAATAGCTTTCTACATGATTGTATTTTAATTAATTAACTATTTTGTTTCATAGTTTCATACACATGTGCAAAATATTTTTTTCTTTTCCTGGACTTTCTCTTATTTCTTTCTGTTTTCCTTTCACAGACTTCTGGGTTTACTTGGTAACCATTTAGTTTAACTAGGGCTATCTGTGTGACCATTGTTGTGTGGTATAGTCACCAGTAGTAAACAACTAAATAAAATGATAGTTATAACTTTCCCTAATATATCAATAGCAAATGGTTCAGTAATCAGGAGGGAAGTCCCTTGAACTGCTGACTATTGATAAGGCTATTTTAATGTAGATCTAGTGAACCTGCTGAAAATTTCACTGGGAAGGCTCAGTCTTCCTCAAAAAGATTGAATTTAATTTTCTATTCTACCTTTGGCTCTTAAACTTTTTCTTCCCTCATTTTCTCAAGGTTTTCTGAGCCTTACAGGTTATCATGCAAAGGTCTCATTTAGGGCTGAACACTTCTTCATCACTTATTCACAGAACTGTTTTGCAGCTATAAATTTCTCTCTGCATTCACCATTTTTCACTGGAAAGCGAGTCTTGCCCAACTAAGGCTGAGAGGCTGAGAGTAGCATTTGTCTATACATTTCATTTTTCTTTATTTCTAAGTAGTATGACACTGTGTATATAAACCACATTTTCATTAAAGTATCTCTGTGGCATGTTACAGAAGCCTTTGGGTATGTGCACAGTAGTTAAATAGAAGAGCTGTGTCAGTTGTTCTATTTCTGCTGTTTCTGCTGGAGCTTTTTTTTTTTTATATACTTTTCCAACATAAATGCCTTTAACTTCTGAGCTATTGCACCTGCTCAACATCCTAATTTTATAATGAATTTGACTATGTCTTAACATTCCCTAAATGTCCACTTAGATGAAAATGTGTAAAGATAACATTAATTAGTAACAATTTTAAGAGAAATAAAAGCATAGAAATTGAGAAGCGATAAATTTCTTTCCTTTGGGATTCTCACCCTGAAAGTGATAATGACATTTTATTTGTTCTCAAGACATCATTCAGACTTTTCCATATCTTTATGATCATAATGCTCAGATAATTACCTTATCCCTGTATGAAGTTGCTTTCTACATATATCTACCTTAGAACAAAAAGTAGTATTTGAGTATTTATCAGAAAAGAACCACTAATTTCAGATATTATCATTTTTCTTAGAAGAGTACTATCTTTTTCTTTCATGTTGATTGTACACACACACATACACACACATACATATGTATATCATCTTTTTTAAAATTTACTTATTATTATTTTCTTTATTTACATTTCAAATGCTATCCCGAAATTTCCCTATACCCCACCCCTGCCCCTGCTCCCCTTCCCACCCACTCCCACTACTTGGCCCTGGCCTTCCCCTGTGCTGGGTCATATAAAGTTTGCAAGACCAAGGGGCCTCTCTTCCCAATGATGGCTGATTAGGCCATCTTCTGCTACATATGCAGCTAGAGACTCGAGCTCAGGGGTTACTGGTTAGTTCATATTGTTGCACCTACAGGGTTGCAGCCCCCTACAACTCCTTGGGTACTTTGTCTAGCTCCTCCATTGGGGACCCTGTGTTCCATCCAATAGCTGACTGTGAGCATCCACTTCTGTATTTGCCAGGCACTGGCATAGCCTCGCAAGAGGCCGCTATATCAGGGTTCCTTCAGCAGAATCTTGCTGGCATGTGCATTAGTATCTAGGTTTGGTGGCTGATGATGCGATGGATTCCCGGATGGGGTAGTCTCTGGATAGTCCATCCTTTCATCTTAGCTCTAAATTTTGTCTCTGTACCTACATCCTTTAATGGGTATTTTGTTCCTTATTCTAAGGAGGAATGAAGTATCCACACGATGGTCATCCTTCTTGGTTTTCCTGTGTTTTGCAAAATGTATCTTGCGTATGCTAAGTTTCTGGGGTAATATCCGCTTATCAGTGAGTGCATATCTAGTGACTTCTTTTGTGATTGGGTTACCTCACTAGGTCATCTTATTTTTAAAGTTGTAGTTACTTCATTGCTATGGGTTTTTTTTTTTCACTTGTGGATTGTCACAATGTTGACAGAGGAATTCTATCTATATGATCACAACTAAGAAGCAGAAGTAACAGAAATGAACTTCAAAGACTTCTTTGTCTCTTCTATAATTTTACCCATATTTCAAAAGCATGGCTTTACTATTCTTCATGTACTCTGTTATATCAGATTTTAAGTATACTTAACAATATTAAAAAATTTTCAGACATGTATTAATTCTCCATTGTATATTTATGGAGCAGTGTCAGACTTTACAATATGTAGGATGCTTCATGAGTTCCATGGCGACCACTGACCAATAGTCAAATTAACCTCAATTTAACCTCATTATTGTTGTACTCAGAGATAGCTCATTGCTGATACTCATGACAGCGTTTATCTAGTTAATTATCAGATTATATATTTTAGCCAGACTCAGCCCAAATGCCCTTTGTCACACTTGTTATCATTTAGACTTTAGAACATGGCCCTAGGAATTATGAGAAGAAAAATAGACTGAAAGTCTTTTAATGTGGCAAAAATAAATTGAGAACGTTTAGCAAAATAATTAAGAACAAATGGAAAACTGAATATTAGATGTATTCAATAAAGGCATATTTAAAATGTAGACAGAATTAATGAAGCCCAAAACAAAAGTAATAGTAAACTGAAGTGCTTCTGACACTCAAATGCTAATTGTAATGAAAAACAACTCCAGATCACACCAAAGCAGTAATCCATGTAAAAGAAAGAGAACTCTAGAATCAGAAACTAATAGGGTTTTGTACAGGTTTATAATCCAATTAATGATGTGAAGGGAATCACATAAACATGTTGTGAAAATATTTAAATATCCTGGCAATAGGACTGGAAATATAGATATGAATAAGGACAACATAAACTGATAGCACAGATAGCACTGATAACAGGACAGTCATGGAGGACAGGCAGAAGTTACTGTGCTTCAGATGGATGGGTGAAGTGCTCACAAGCCCTGGATTATAGACAAGACATGCCAAAGTCTTCTTAACTAGGGTGGAAAGTAAAGAGCATCCTGGAAATTAATAATAATGAGTGCTTACACATACATAGAGTGCAAATTTGTAAATATCTCTAGAAGAAATACTGAACTTATATTCTATTCACTTTATGATAATATTGCAAATGTGTCATGTTGAGTGTATGTGGAGAAACATATTATAAAATTGACAGGAAATCAATAGGTACAGGCCATTTTATTTTTAAATTTAATTTAATTTTGGTGAAAATGACATTTTTATATAATAAATTATGATCATGGTTCCCCTCCACAACTCATTCCATATCTTACATAATTCCTCACCTATCCATCCCTATAGCTTCTTTCTTTCACCCTTTAGAAAATAGTCAGGCAAAAGATAAAAAGAAATTAAAGAGCATAATAAACATACAGAGAAACACACATATACTTTCACCCAAACAAAAGACATTTTATAAAAAACAAAAGCCTTTTATAAATGGCTTGATGATTGTTGTGACATTTGTTGCAATTTGTGGATAATCAGGTGATATCATTCTTAGCAAGTTGAACAACTACTCACTCTTTTATTTTATTTATTTATTTTTTTTGTTCAAAAGCCATTCATTTTCAGATACTGGGAATGTTTGACAACACACTAGGCTTTGTTCTCTGAAAGTCAGTCATACTCTATCTCTGAATACATATAACCCATTCCATTCCTTCTCTGTCTAGTTGGTCTGTAGATTCTGAAATATTTAATTGATATTCAAAATATTTAATATTTTGAAGCCCAGGTCTGAGTGCCTTCATTACCTTATGTGTTGTACATGGCGTTTGCGAATAGATTATTTGATTTACATGCATTTTATGCATTTACATCTGGAAGACCCAAGAAGCAGCTAAAAGAGTCAGAGGCAGATAGTTGCACCCAACCAATGAACAAAAGCAACTGACCTCTGTTGTTGAATTAGGGAAAGACTGAAAGAAGCTGTAGGAGGACTAGCAGTCTCAATTAATCTGGACCCCCAAGATCTCTCAAACCCCGGACCACCAAACAGGCAGCACATACCAGCTGATATGAGCCCCCCAAAACACATAGAGTAGAGGACTTCTGGGTCTGTGTTCATTCAGAAATGATGTACATTAAGAGATTGGAGGCCACAGGGAGTTTAGAAGTCAGGTGGCAGATGGGAACATCCAAGTAGAGACAGGGGGTGGGGAGGAGGTATGGGATGTGGAACATTAGGAGGGTAGATGGGGGGATAAAATATGGAGTGTAAAATGAATAAATTAATTAATCAATTATAATAGTAAAAAGTAAATAATAAGAAAGGACTCTAGTAGGATTTGCCCAGTGGAAGATGAAAATGCATCTACACATTCTAATGTTATCTGCACTCATAGTTACTTTCCCATGTCTGAAGAATCATTCTAGTTGGTATATAATTTGATACTTAGGATCTGGGTTATTTGCTTTTGTTTATTTATTTTTTTTAGTTTTTACTGAGCATATTAAAACACAAAGTATATAATAAATATAATAAGAATAAATTATATGTGTATTCATATATATATATATATATATATATATATATATATATATATATATTACCTGTAATCCAGTATTACACTAACTTTTATGAGATAATTCCAGATTTCATAAGTAATATAGACAGAAGCCAAAATGAACTAATTTTACTTTTAAAACAATATATTTGTATTGGAAATAATATTTTCAAAAATATTAAATAGTTGATGTTAAAGATTATTTAGAGCTGCTGAAATAGTTTAGTAGGTGGAAACATCTGATATCTTGACTGACCTCCTGAAGTCAAATTCCAGGACCCATAAGGTAGAAGGAAAGAAACAACTCCCAAAGTTGTTCTCTGAGTTCTTCATGTGTGCTATAACATACTGATGAGCATATGCTTAGCCCTGTAATAACCACACACATATACAAACTGAAATGCAACTTTAAAAATTAAGTTTCTTCTTAAATATATGCATTAACTCTTTTTTCAAATACTAGAAATCATCAACTCTGTGTTATGCACAAAATCAGGCACTTATAAATTAACTTATTCTTTCTACCATGTGGACTGAATAGAAAACATATACTAAAAATAAACAATTTTTTATGGTCACAATGGAGTAAATAGGTTTACGTGGACAGAGTATAATGAAGAAAGACAATGTTACTCAAATAAAGAACACTGAGAACTAGACTTTGTACTTGACAATCTAGAAGTGTGCAATGATTAAAAGTAGATTATAAGGATAAAAATCTGTGCCCAGCAGGAAACAAGTGCATATGCTAAATTAATATGTCAGTGCAATGCTTGCCTCTTAATATTCTTTCTCTTTTCTTTCTCATTTGATTTTATTGAAACTGATTTTTGGAATACTTCTATATTCAATAGAGAATATTCTTCAGGACAGTGGCATAAGTAAGTTGAAGAATATCTACTATGTACCTAATTTTGCCCATGATCAATTGGCACTTCAATTACTAAGTCTCAAAAGACAAATGGTAAAATTGTGAGTAAAATAATCTTCCATGACACTCTACATCAAATTAATTCTGAGGAAACAACATACAATGAGACCTGGCAATTAATTGCATTACCAGCAAGGGAAGTGTCCCTGTTAGGGCCGTGACAAGACAACCCGTGACCTTAGTGCATTCTGAAGAAATTTTATACCTGACAGCTTGCTGAAGCAGCCTTTTGAAAAGCAATGGAGCCATTCATCATCCTCATAATTGATAATGTATTCTATTAAATGATTTCATTTAGGGACAGGCAAATAAAGGACACCATTAAGAGGGATGTAATGGATTTGAAAAACCAAAGAAAATTGAGGTAGAAGAACTGTCCATGAGAATAATAATATGAACAAAGCCTCTTAATATGCATTTTTATATTGGTCACAGTGTGCAGGGCAAAACCTTAGCAGTCATCATTCTTGAGTTATAACATGTTTTTCCACTTACCAGCTCTTCAACCTTGAATGACCATTTGAACCCACTGTGCATCAGGTTCTCAGCAGTAAATGATGGTAAAAATAGTATTTACTTAGAAGAATGTAAAAACAGAATCAGAAGTACATAGCTATACAGTGATATTGCAGATACCTTGGGCTAAAGAGACCTTGTATCAAAAATAAATTCTAACAATACTTATATTACAGGCTTACTGTATATGCATAGTTTTAGAACTTTGCAAACAACTGCTATTTTTCAAACCTAGCTAGTTTTGTATTATTGGTTTTGTGGAGGGTTTTTTTTTTTTGCATATTATAGACTACTTTTTCTTAGTTGGTATGTATGAGTGTTCTACCCTCACATGTATAAGTGTATCCCAAACATTCTTTGTGCCACAGATGTCAAAGGAGGGCATCAGTTTCCCTGGAATTAGAGGTATGTATAGTTGAAAACTGCTGTGTATACTCTAGGAATTAAACCCAGGTTCTCAGGAAGAAAAATAAATGTTCTTAATCATTGGACCAATTTTCCAGCCTCTAATTATCTTCCATTTATTTTTACTAGTTTATTGAGAATTTTGTACATTGCATTTTGATAATATCTATCTCTTAAATTCCTCTCAGATATGCCCCTGCTTTTATACCCAGTCAGCTTTGTATCTGTTAAAAAGATACCCATAAAATCCAGATTGTGCAGTACTTATAGCCTTGGATGTGTGACTTCCAGTTGATGTTTTTGTGTAAGTTTGTATTGGAAATAAAAACTCAGAGCCTTTTGTCTGCTAGGCAAGTTCTGAATCATAAAGTATTTACTCTCAGCCCCTTTGACAGTTAAGGCATTCTAATTTTCCAGAGACTAAGAATTGGCGGTAATAATATAAATATTCAGTGTTATATAATTAACATTCAATGTCTTATAATAAGAGATATTTATTATGATGTATTGTCTCATGTGATCATGAAGACATTAGTAAACCAATAACAGTGAATTCTACTTTTCTATGCCTTCAAGGAACTGCTGTAGTCATACCTTTACTCAGGTCAAAAATCACTTTTGGTTTTGAGCCTTCCCTTTAACCAATGGACCATCTCTCCAGTTCCTCAGCTCAACATGCAAATGCTAGTCTGTTCTTGGAACTTACAGACACATTCACAAATATTTATTCAATCATTTAACAGGACACAATACAGGCTGTTGAGCTCACACATAGACTAGCCATCAGAAGTGGTAAATCACGATCTCTTCTGTTTCATCTCTACTGTTTAGGCTTTATGAAAATGTTTAGGGTGATCTAAATATAATATCCTGAATTTGACCTATAAAACAATAGAATTTGTGATGTTGTTCCCTGACAATGACTTTCAGTGACTTAGTTCATTGAAATGCATGACATTATTTTTTAAAAAATGCTTCTGTAGTAGGGGCAATGTAAAATATATAGATGTGCTATCTCCTGTATTCTGGGGACCCTGAAGTGTCTAAGGGCTCATTCTTCCCACATACTCTATAGAACATTTTTAACTACAGGCCATAACTTAGATATTTCCATTATTAAAATTATATCTTTGTAGAGTTTATTGGAAAGATTCTTACTGTTTAGTTATTGCAGCACAAACCAGAAGGTATATCCTACTTGTAATGCTAATAATATTTAGACTCCAGAAGAACATTAAATTTCAGGACATTTTTGTTTTATAAATTATCTTTTGCTTCCTTAATTTGTCATTTTTCTTTTCAATCAAGTGTCTGTAAGGTTTGATCTGTTGATATGTATTTTAACAATAAATACTAGACTCTAGGTGATGCTATATAACCGTGCTCCTTAATTTAAGACTATTGGTTGAATAATGATTCCTGCATCCTATAGCTGGGCAAAAGATATGTAGGTAGAGTCAATCATGGGCTCTGAGGCAGGACCAAAAAGAATAAGAAGAGAAAGTACATAAACGTGGAACTGACATGGGGTAAGGAATCATGAGGACTGGCTCTGAGAGCTTGGCAAATGAAGTAACAGGAGCCCAGGCAGAACATGGCCAGTCATTTCTTGGGGTTATCAACAGGGAAGTAGACATAATAACCATAGAGGGTTGATATTTGCCAAGCTCTAGTGCAGTCTAACTAAGGCCTTTTATAAAGGTCTTATGTCTTTTATCTGGGAACTGAATGATCTAAGGCTGAGAAGAACCCCAAAATTGAGATTAAATATTTACAAGTGTTTAAGATTATAAACATCTCCATATATGTAGCCTCAGTTACCTTGCCATTCTATAACCATGTGAATTCTTCTGTAAGAACTTCTATTCCATATATCCTGGAAATTCATTTGAAAGTGAGTATGATAAAACTAGAAGCAGAATTCAAATAGTAGTTTCATGTAATTTACCCTCCTCTTGATCTGCAATGTCTACTTACAATCTATTCTATTTTAAGTACTGTATTTCTTCAGAGATGAGTGTACATAGAAGATGTCTTTATGATGTTCCCAGTCTTCAGTCAATCTTTAAAATATCTTCTCATGATGAAGGGTAAAATTTCACTCAGAAAACAGAGAATAGTATATTTTCATATGCTTTAGAATGTCACTAGTATCTCCTGACTTGTTAAGAATTGTGTTAACATAATCAATATTTTAACATAACAAGAACAGCTGTGTTTACAGTACAGATTAACAAGTCTCTATACTTGAATCCATCCCTTTTCAAGCACTCAAAGACTTGATACCACTAACATTGTCCCATTCTAACAGTGAACTCTCCTCATTTTTGGAGTTTTCCTACCAAATTCTGCACTCCATTTTATTTCTATTATTACAAGAATCTCTGCTGACAATATCACTTACAGTTACCACTTATACCCTTTTGCCTTTCCCAGTAAAATAGCACAAAATAATACATCTCCAGTGACACATGTTTATTGTTTCTTGAAGAGCTGAATTTGTCTAGCTACGTAGATCAACCAGCTTCCATCATGATCTTCAGTTAGCTCAACTTTTAAATTCAGTGTTTTGTTATAAAAATGCTCTCATCTCCCTTCAACTTTCAATACCAAATTTCAATATCTATTGACTTAAATCTTTCTTATATAGTGTTACAACACAGCAGTGTCTTGTTTATTTTTGTTATTGTATTTGATTTTTGTTTGTTTCCTTGTTTTTTTCTTTCTTCTCTCTAGCTCTATTTCTGTATGTGTTTATCTCTTTGTGATTTCCTCTTAACCAACATTATTAATCCTGCCTTTCATTTCCTTATGTCTATTACCAATAATTAAAAGAAAAACTGACCTTTCCAGACCATTCCCACCATATGGAGCCTTATACTATTTTATTCTCTGATTGTTGTTCTCTCTGCTTTCTTTTGGTTTTATGACCTTATACTCGTACAAATTTACTACTATGCTGTGTGTTTTATACTTAACACTCCTTAAATAATTTAAGATCTGTCTATTAAAGGGTGACTGAGAACACGAAAGCTTTTAATCACTTCATCATCACTCTGGAAGCACAGGTGCATGGAAAAGGATTTAGTTTCTTCAACAAAGTTTTGTCAGAGACGGTCTTAAAGTAGATGCCTTTAAAATGTCACCTCTATTATACAGGGAGTCATGACACCTTCCCTCCCTTGATGGACCTGCCATATTGTATGAACCCCACTCTCCAATATGGTTTTCAGATATTCTGTTTAACTTCTGTCTGCTCTTCACTTATCCAGAATAAAGAATTTCATACTGGAAAAACATTCACTCATGTAAGATTCCTCTCCAGTTCTTTTTCCTAATTTTTAACCGCAGATTTAATAAATTCTTGGTTATTTATTAATAACATGAAGCAGATTATAAGTGTATGTTAACATACATATTTGTCCATGTAGACATTTGTACATAGATGGGTGGCACATAAACAAGTGTGTGCCATAGTATTTGGAAGCCTGAGGTCAATGTCACATGTCTTTGCTCAGAAACTATTTGCTTTATGGTTTTAATACTTGACAGTTCATGGGTCTAGAACTCAGTAAACAAGGCTGTGCTGTTAGAAAGAGTCTCAAGGTGAGTTTTTCATAATGTTTGTAAGTCTAGAGTAATAATAATATACCACCACGCCCACATTTTGTTGTTGCTGTTGTTGTTGTTGTTGTTATTGTTGTTGTTGTTGTTTTGAGTTCTTTGAATCAAACTCAGGCCAATGTTTACACAGCATATACTCTATGACCTGATGTACCTCCCCTGTTATTAAATGTATTTTTAAAAATAATTTGATGTTTTTATTAAAAATCCATCTGTTAATAGGACCAGAAGAGAGCTAAACTTCCAGGAGTGCAGACAAGCCTGTGAGCACAGGTAAGACCACCACTGCAGCTCAAAGAAAACTGCCTGGACCTCTCAGGACACAGTAACCAAGGAGTTGCCTGGGACAGGATCCTTCCTGTTTCCATATGTACCTGGAGATGATCCTGTGCCACAGAGCTACATACACAAACACCACCAGGAGAGAGTTGTTCTCCCAGGAGCGCAGACAAGCCTGTAAGCACAGGGAAGACCACCATATCTCTTCAAATTCCTGGCCCAAGAAGGACCACCCCAGAGCCATCAGGTCAGAGTAACCAAGGATCATCTGGGGACAGAATCCTTCTGGTTTCTGTCTGCACCCCTGAGCGGACCCTCTACCACAGTTTTCCATACCTCAATTCCCCTGGAGAGAACTGGTCTTCCAGGAGTACACAGAGATTTGCAAGAGAGAGAAGTCACAGTCAGAGAGAGAAAGACCAGCTAATACCAGAGACAACCAGATGGTGAAAGGAAAGAGCAAGAACATAAGCAAAAGAAATCAGACTACTTGCCATCATCAGAAACCAGTTCTTCCACACAGCAAACCCTGCTTACCCCAACACATCAGAAAAGCAAGACTCTGATATAAAATCACATCTCATCATGATGATAAAAGACTTTAAGAAGGACATAAATGACTACATTTAAAAAGTACAAGAAAACACAGGTAAACAGGTAGAGGTCCTTAAAGAGGAGAAACAAAAACCCCTTAAAGAATGTAAGGAAAACACAATGAGACAGGTGAAGGAACTGAACAAAACTATCTATGATCTAAAAATGGAAATAGAAACAATGAGGAAATCACAAAGGGAGACAACGCTGGAGATATAAAACCTAGGAAAGAGATTAGAAGCCATAGTTGCAAGCATCACAAACAGAATACAAGAGATAGAAGAGAGAATCTTAGGGTCAAAAGATACTATAGAAAACATTGACACAACAGTCAAATAAAATGTGAAATGCAAAAAGCTCCTAACCCAAAACATTCAGAAAATCCAGGATACAATAAGAAGTCCAAACCTAAGTATAAAAGTATAGAAGAGAGTGAAGAATCCCAACTTAAAGGGCCAGTAAATATGTTCAACAAAATTATGGAAGAAAACTTCCCTAAAGAAAGAGATGCCCATGATCATACAAGAAGTCTACAGAACTCCAAATAGATTGGGCCAGAAAAGAAATTGCTATCACATAATAGGCAAAACTCCAAATTCACAAAACAAGGAAAGAATATTAAAAACAGTAAGGGAAAAAGGTCATGTAACATATAAAAGCAGACCTATCAGAATTACACCAGGTTTCTCACCAGAGACTATGAAAGGTACAAGATCCTCTGTAGATCTCATGCAGACCCAAAGAGAATAAAAATGCCAGCCCAGGCTACCATAACCAGCAAAACTCTCAATTACTGTAGGTGGAGAAACAAAGATATTCCATGAAAAAAGCAAATTTTGACATTATCTTTCCATAACACCAGCCCTACAATGGATAATAGATGGAAAATGTCAACATAAGGATGGAAACTATACCATCGAAAAAGCAAGAAAATAATCTTTTTTCAAGAAATCCAAAGGAAGATAACTACACAAACAAAAAAATAACATCAAATATAACAGGAGGCAACATTCACTATTCCTTAATGTCTCTTAACATCAGTAGACTCAATTCCCTAATAAAAAAAATGCATAGACTAACAGATTAGGTACATAAACAGGACCTAGCATTTTGATCCATATAGGAAACAAACCTCAATGTCAAACACAAACACTACCGCAGAGTAAAGTGCTGGAAAACAATTTTCCCAGCAAATGGTCCCAATACACCAGCTTGAGTAGCCATTCTAATATGGGATAAAATCGACTTTCAACCAAAATTCTACAAAAAAGATAAGGAAGGACACTTCATACTCATCAAAGGAAAAATCTACCAAGAAGAACTCTCAATTTTGACATTTGTGCTGAAAATGCAAGGGCACACACATTCATAAATGAAACTTTACTAAAGGTCAAAGCACACATTGTACACACAAAGCATACAATAGTATTAGGGGATTTCAACTCCCTACTCTCATCAATGGACAGATCAGGAAAACAAAAATTAAACAGAGATATAGTGAAACTAACAGAAGTTATGGATCAAATGGATTTAACAAATATCTATGGAACATTTCATCCTAAATCAAAAGGATATACCTTGTTCTCAGCACCTCAGGGTGCCTTCTACTAAACTGACCATATAATCTTATCTGTATCACAAGAACTCAAAATCTCTGAAGAAATAAATCAAAGAAGACCTTTGAAGATGGAAAGATCTCTTGTGCTATTAGATTGGCAGGATTAATATAGTAAAAATGGCCATCTTGCAGAAAGCAATTTACTGATTCAATGTAATCCCCATTTAAAAAAAAAACCCAACCAAATTGTTTATAGATTTAGAAAGAGCAATTCTCATATTCATCTGGAATAACAAAAACCCATGATAGAAAAAACTATTCTCAACAATAAAATAACTTATGAGGAATCAGCATCCAGGACTTCAAGCATACTACAGAGCATTAGTGATAAATCTTGCATGGTACTGGTACGGTGACAGAAAGGTAGATCAATGGAACAGAGTTGAAGGCTCAGAAATGAACCTATGGTCACTTGATCTTTGACAAAGAAGCTAAAACCATCCAGTGGAAAAAAAGACACCATTTTCAACAAATGGTGCTGGTTCAACTTTCGGGTCAACATGTAGAAGAATGTAAATTGATCCATTCTTCTCTCCCTGTACGAAGTTCAAGTCCAAGTGGATCAAGGACCTTCATATAAAACCAGATACACTGAATCTAATAGAAGAGAAAGTGGGAGAAAGTCTTAAGCAAATGGACCCAGGGGAAAAAGTCCTGAAGATAACACCAATGGCTTATGCTCTAAGATCAAGAATTGACCAATGTGACCTCACAAAACTTCAAAGCTGTTGTAAGGAAAGGACACTGTCATTTAGACAAAACATCAACCAACAGATTGGCGAAAGATCTTTACCAATCCTACATTAGACAGAGGTCTAATATTCAATATATACAAAGAACTCAAGATATTAGACTCCAGAGACCAAATAACCCTATTAAAAATGGGGAACAGAGCTACACAGAGAATTCTCAACTGAGGAATATCTGAGAAGCAATTAAAAAAATGTTCAACACCCTTTGTCATCAGGAAAATGCAAATCAAAACAACCCTGAGATTCTGCCTCACACCAATCAGAATGGCTAAGATGAAAAACTCAGGTGACAGTAGATAATGTCCATGATATAGAGAAAGAGCAACACTCCTCCATTGCTGGTAGTTTTGCAGGTTGGTATAAGCACTTTGGAATTCAGCCTGGCAGTTCCTCTGATAATTGGGCACCATAATATCTGATGACTCAGCTATACCACTCCTGGGCATATATCCAGGAGTATAAGCATGTAACAAAGACACATGCTCCACTATATTCATAGCAGCCATATTTATGATATCCAGAAGATAGAAGCAACCCAGATGTCCCTCCACAGAGGAATGAGTACAGAAAATGTGGTACATTTACACTATGGAGTCCTACTCAGCTATTAAAAACAATGGCTTCATGAAATTTGCAGCCAAATGGATGGAACTTCAGAATATCATCCTGAGTGTGGTGATTCAGTCACAAAGGAACAAACAGTATGTACTCACTGATAACTGGATACTAGCCCCAAAGTTTGGAATACCCAATATTCAATTCACAGAACATATGAAGCCTAAGAAGGAAGACCGAAATATGGATGCTTCAGAGATTTTTAGAAGGGTGAACAAAATACTCCAAGGAGGAAATATGGACACAAAATGTGGAGCAGAGAGTGAAGGAAAGGCCATGCAGATACTGCCCCACCTGGTGATCCATCCAATCTACAACCACCAAATCTTAACATTATTGTGGATGTCAGGAAGTGCTTGCTGATAGAAGCCTGACATGGCTGTCTTCTGGGAGTATCTCCCAAAGCCTGACAAATACAGAAGAAGAAACGAAACTCCCAGCCAACCATTGGTCTGACCTTGGAGTCCCCGAGGGAGAAGATGAAAAAGGGACTGAAGAAGCGGAGGGGGTTTGCAGCCCCATGGAGGAAGCAACAGTGTTAATAAGCCAGACACTCTGGAGCTCCTGGGGACTGGATGACTACCAAAGAGTACATATGAAGTGGCCCATGGAACTGGTCACCTATGTGGAAGAAGATGGCCTTGTTGAACATCAGTGGGAAGAGAGGCCCTCGGGCCAGAGGGTGTTCAATGAACCAGTGTAGGGGAATGCCAGGGCTGGAGGGGTAGGGGAAGCAGATGGTGGTTTCCAAAGGGAAGACCTGGAAAGAAGAAAACATTTGAAATGTAAATAAAATATCCAAGAAAAAAATCTGCTTTTTTCTATTATCTCACTTTTAAAAAATATTTCCTTTGCAATTTCAGTTTACTCGAGTGTCCAGAAATGTAAATAAATAAATAAATGAAAGTAAGAGAGAGATCTTCCACATGAACCCAGACAAGGGCACCAAGGAACCCAAAGGACTCTTCATGCCACAGGACCTCTAGTGTGGGGAGCAGGAGCGGCCACAAAAGCCAAGAGGGCACCCTGGCTCATTGCCAAGCCACGTGATCCCTACTTACCAAGAACCTGAGCATGCACACTTGAAAGATCCTGTGCTGTCCGCCTGATGAGTCACTGGCCTATCACCACACGCCCTGCCTGCATGCATGGCTTGTGTTCAGAGCGTGCTGAATGCTGATTGGATCCAGAAAAGGGTGGAGGGATGAAATCAGAGGGTGGAGGGAAAAACAAAAGAGAAACTGGACAAGCCTGAGAGAAAGATGAGAGCTGCTGTGTCATTTTTTCCTGTCTCTGACCATCTGAGTTCAGGGTTGTGGCATTGAAGAAAAGGTCAAGAAAGAAAAAGAAAAGAAAGCAAAAGCAGAAGCCAGGCGGAAGGAACAGGAAGCCAAAGAAAAGCAAAGACAAGCTGAATTAGAAGCTTTTCAGTTGGCTAAGGAGAAAGAAGAGGAAGAAGTTAGAAAAAGAAAAGGCAGAAACTTCAGAACTCATGCAAGAGCTGGAATGAGAAAACAGCTATGGGGGAGTTCCATGGTAAGTAAGAATTAATCTAGTGCTAGGACGAGGCTCCCTGGTAGAGGAACGAAGTTAGGGTCCCGGTGTAGGGACAGAGTTAGGAAAGTCTAGCCTCCAATAGGGATGGAAAACCTCAGATACGAAGCCATGGGATCCTCCCGCTTCAAAAGTGAAAGTTAAAACCGCATTAGTGCAGCTTCTCAAATGAAGCAGAGTTAAATTAAAAAATGAAACTCTAGACAAATTCTTGGGAACAATAATTAAAGAGGCACCCTGGTTTCTAGAAGAGGTCTATGTGAACCCCCAATATTGGGGACGACTAGGTTGAGACTTGCAGGCAGCAGATTCGACTACCCTATTACTGTCAGGCATGCTAGCCATTTGGAATTTAGTCAAATTTTGCCTGACAGACAAAGAGTGGAAAGTATATTGCTGAGATAGAAAAAGGGGTAGAAGCATTAGAGGAAGTAAAGGAGGTTATGTCTCAACATAGTGATCAGCAGAAAAGAAAGGAGGCTAAAAGACTGGAGAGTACTGATGAGAGTACAGAGGAATCTTCAGATAGTGGAGATGAAGTAGCTAGCATAATATCTAAGTTGAGCTTTAAGCAAGGAAGACTACCTGAGCCCTCGGCGCCTCCCTTACCCTCACCTCCCCCTTATACAGGGGATGAGGGGAGTGAGGGGAAATGCAGTCAACATGCCTCGGTGTGGCGAAATCTGCCTCACAAGGTTGGAGCCTTCCTAGTATTTCAAGACCAGCAAGGGCAGCGATATCATGAGCCATTAGAGTGGAAAACGATTCAAAAACTTAAAGAATCAGTAACTACTTATGGCTCTGAAGTTCCCTTCACTATAACTCAAATGGAAGAATTGCAGAAATTCTGTATGACTCCTTTTGATTGTCAGAATTTATTTAAGGTGGTCTTATCTGGAGGGGCCTACTTAAGTTGGTAGGCTGCATACCTTGAATACCCTCTTGAACAGGCTGCAGTGAATGCCACCAATGGCCAGCCTGCTTTGGAGTGTAGACATGCTAATGGGGCAAGGAAATTTTGTGAACTACCAGACAGGATATCCTCTATAAGTATATGAACAAATTAATAATTGTGCCCTCAAGGCATGGAGAATGCTTTCAGGGACAGGAGATCTAGGATCCAGCTTGTCTAAAGTTATACAAGGGGAGAAAGAATCTTTCTCTGATTTTTTAGCCAGGATGGTTGAGACTGCAAGTAGAGACTTCCCAGGTGTGGATGCAGTCATGCAACTTGTCAAACACTTAGCCTATGAACAAGCAAACAAGGCTTGCAGGGATGCCATATGACCCTACAAAAATAAGACAATGGAGGTCTGGATAAGAGTGTGTAGAGATGTCATGGATAACCCTCTTACTAATCAAGGGTAGGCTGCAGCTATTTTAACAGGCATACAAGCTGGTCAACAAGGTCAAGGAAACTAACGTACTGCTCAGAAGGATGCTTTTCCTGTGGCCAGGCTGGGCATTTTAAAAGAGATTGTCCCAATCGCCCATGGCCAACTAATGCAGCTCCCGTGAGGCGCCTGAAATTATGTCCACAATTGTAAAGGCAACCATTGGGTAGGGGGCTGCCAATCCAAGTGGGATGTAGATGGTCATCCCCTTGAGCCAGTCCAGACAGAAACCAAGCCAAAAAATGGGCCACGGGTCCCTCTGCCCCAGAGCCCTCAAATATATGGAGCACTGAAGCAAACACCCACCATGTGGCCCATCCTGCAACAAGTACCCAGATGCCCTGGCATGAGGGCACCCCTAGAAGAGCTACAACAGGAAGCGCAGGATTGGACATCTGCACCACCACCAGACTCATATTAACCCCGGAGATGGGAGTGCAAGTAATTACTTCTGATTTTAAAGGTCCTATCCCTAAAAATACAGTGGGGCTATTATTAGGACATAGTTCAGCCACTTTAAGAGGACTAATAGTGCACCCTGGAGTAATCGATCCTGATTATGAGGGAAAAGTGAAGATTATGGTCTCATCCCCAAGAGGACTGTCCGCAATCTCCCCTGGAGATAGAATAGTAAAAATTTTGTTACTCCCTAACTATCATGCTCACTTTCCTACAAAAGGCCTAATCAGAGGAAATAAGGGGTTTGGATCCACTGGGGACCCAGGAGTGTGGTTCTCTATGGATTTAGAAGAGAGTCCCCTTTATAAATTAAAGATACAGGGAGTTACCATTTGGGGA
>NC_034594.1:85574152-85575418 GCF_900095145.1 Mus pahari | reverse complement strand
AAAGAACAAATGCAACTTTAAAATATGCTTTAATTAAACAAAAAGGGGAAATCGGTGTACAATTTAAGTCCCCCAAAGATAAATTGAATCTTATTCTTTTTATTCTTAATTTTATAAATTTGGATTTTGATGGCCGTTGTGCTGTGAATCATCATTGCTCTCCACATGTTGCTAAATCTGTGTCTGTCCTATGGAAGGTCGTCCTTACTGGACAATGGAAAGGCCCTGAGAGAAAGACGAGGGCTGCTTGAAACCCTCCTTGGTGTTTGTGTCCTTTTTTTTCCCTGTCTATGCTTGTTGGTGTTCAGGATTGCAGGGCCCTAGCACACCCAGGCCCTCGGGATCACTAGTGAGTTGAATGCAACATCAGCTCCAAAGAATAGAGGAGGGTCTTGCGGCAGCAGGAACAGGGAAAAAGGAATGCTGCCTGACCAGAGGCTGGGATTCTTTCTGGTCGGGTCCAGCCCTGTCATCATCCACGTGAACTTAGCCAAGGGCATGAAGGGTCCCAGAGGATTCTCCACTCAGCAGGACACCTAGCACACCCAGGACCCCAAGATCACTCTAGAGCACATGGGTGACAGAAGCTACAAAGCTTCTTGGACAGGGTCCCTTTGGGCCTTCATCCTCAGCCCGGAGGTAGAGCTGAGACCCAGTACCCCTAAGCACCTTCCTTGCCAGAGGAGAGTTGGTCTACAGGGAGGGTTCTGAAGCCAGAACTCAGGAGGTAGATCAGAGCTCCAGAATTCTGGACACCTGCCATGCAAGAGGAGAGCTTGCCTGCAGAGAGTGCTCTGACCACTGGGACTCAAGTGAGAGTTGGACTCCCAGGAGTGCTGACAGAAGCTAACAGAATCAAAGGAGGATCAAGCTCTAGCCAGAGACAGCTTGAACATTAACACCAGAGATTACCGGATGGCAAAAGGCAAATGTAAGAATCTTACTAACAAAAACCAAGAACACTGGGCATCATCAGAACCGAGTAAGCCCACCACAGCAAGTGCTGGATACCCCAACACACTCAAAAACCAAGGCTCGGATTTAAAATCATGTTTCATGATGGTGATAGAAGATTTTATGAAGGGCATTAATAACTCACTTAAATACAGGAGAACACTGCTAAACAGGTAGAAGCCCTTAAAGAATTACAGGAAAACACTGCTANACAGGTAGAAGTCCTTAAAGAGGAAACACAAAAATCCCTTAAAGAATTAAAGGAAAACACTGCTAAACAGGTAGAAGACCTTAAAGAGGAAACACAAAAAT
>NC_034594.1:85570850-85574082 GCF_900095145.1 Mus pahari | reverse complement strand
AACTGAACAAAACCATCCAATATCTAAAAGTGGAAGTAGAAACAATGAAGAAAACCCAAAGGGGGACAACTCTGGAGATAGGAACCCTAGGAAAGTAATCAGGAACCATAGATGTGAGCATCAGCAACAGAATACAAGAGATAGAAGAGAGAATCTCAGATGCAGAAGATTCCATNGAGAACATGGACACAACAATCAAAGAAAATACAAAATGCAAAAAGATCCTAACTCAAAACATCTAGGAAATCTAGTACACAATCAGAAGACCAAACCTACGAATAATTGGAGTAGATGAGAATGAAGATTTTAAACTTAAAGGGCCAGCAAATATCTTCAACAAAATTTTAGAAGAAAACCTCCCATACCTAAAGAGAGATGCTCATGAACATACAAGAAGCCTACAGAATTCCAAATAGACTGGACCAGAAAAGATATTCCTCCTGATGCATAATAATCAGGACAACAAATACACTAAATAAAGACAGAATATTTAAATCTGTAAGGGAAAAAGGTCAAGTAACATATAAAGGCAGGCCAATTAGAAATACTCCAGATTTCTCACCAGAGAATATGAAAGCCAGAAGATCCTGGATAGATGTTATACAGATACTAAGAAACACAAATGCCAGTCCAGGTGACTATACCCAGGAAAAACTTTCAATTACCATAGATAGAGGAACTAAAGTATTCCATGACAAAACCAAATTCACACAATAACTTCCCACGAATCCAGCCCTTCAAAGGATAATAAAGGGAAAACACCAACACAAAAATGGAAACTACACCCTAGAAAAAGCAAGAAAGAAATCCTTCAACAAAACTAAAATAAGATAGCCACAAGAACAGAATCCCAACTTTAAGAACAAAAATGACAGGAAGCAGCAATTACTTTTCTTTGAGTTCTCTTAACATCAGTGGACTTAATTCCCCAATAAAGAGATATAGACGAATAGACTGGCTACACAAACAGGACCCAACATTTTGCTGCTTACAGGAAACCCACCTCAGGGACAAAGAGAAATACTACCTCAGAGCAAAAGGCTGGAAAACAATTTTCCTAGCAAATGGTCCTAAGAAACAAGCTGGAGTAGCCATTCTAATATCACATAAAATTGACTTCCAACCCAAAGTTATCAAAAAAGACAAGGAGGGGAACTTCATACTCATCAAAGTTAAAATCTACCAAGATGAATTCCCAATTCTAAATATGTATGCTCCAAATGCAAGGGCAGCCACNTTCATTAAAGAAACTTTAGTAAAACTCAAAGCACACATTGCACCTCACACAATAATAGTGGGAGACTTCAACACCCCACTCTCACCAATGGACAGATCCTGGAAACAGAAACTAAACAGAGACACATGGACACTAACAGAAGTTATGAAACAAATGGATTTAACAGATATCTACAGAACATTTTATTCTAAAACAAAAGAATATACCTTCTTCTCAGCACCTCATGGAACCTCCTCCAAAACTGGCCATATAATTGGTCACAAAACAGGTCTCAACAGATACAAAAATATTGAAATTACCCCATGAATCCTATCAGTTCCCCATGGACTATGGTTGATCTTCAATATCAGCATAAATAATACAAAGCCAACATTCATGTGGAAAGTGAATGACACACTACTCGATGGTAACTTAGTCAAGGAAGAAATAAAGAAAGAAATTAAAGACTTTTTTAGAGTTTAATGAAAATGAAGCCACAACATACCCAAATTTATGGGAGAAAATGAAAACATTCCTGAGAGAAAAACTGATAGCCCTGAGGTCCTCCAAAAAGAAACTAGAGAGAGCATGCACTGGCAGCCTGAGAGCACACATAAAAGCTCTAGAACAAAAAGAAGGAAATACACACAAGATAAGTAGACAGCAGGAAATAATCAAACTCAGGGCAAAAATCAACCAAATATAAACAAAAAGAACTATTCAAAGAATCACCAAACCAGGAGCTGGTTCTTTGAGAAAATCAACAAGATAGATAAACCTTTAGTCAGACTAAATAGAGGGCACATGGATAGTATCCTAATTAACAAAACCAGAAATGAAAAAGGAGACATAACAAGAGAACCTGAGGAAGTCTAAAACATCATTAAATCCTAATAGAAAAGGTTATACTTAACAAAACTGGAAAACCTGGATGAAATGGACAACTTCCTAGACAGATACCAGGTACCAAAGTTAAATCAGGANCNGATTAATGATCTTAACAGTCCCATTTCCCTTAAAGAAATAGAAGCAGTCATTAATAGTCTCCCAAACAAAAACGTCCAGGACCAGATGGGTTTAGTGCAGAGTTCTATCAGACCTTCAAAGAAAACCTAATTCCAACACTCATCAAATTATTCCACAAAATAGAAACAGAAAGTACTCTACCCAATTCATTCTATGAGGCCACAATTACTCTGATAACTAAACCATGCAAAGATCCAACCAATAAAAAGAACTTCAAACCAATTTCTCGTATGAATATCCATGCAAATATACTCAATAAAATCTTCGCAAATTGAATCCAAGGACACAGCAAATGATCATCCATCATGACCAAGTAGGCTTCATTCCAGGGATGATTTAATATAGGGAAATCCATCAATGTAATCCACTATATAAACAAGATCAAAGACAAACATCCCATGTTCATCTTATTAGATGCTGGAAAATCATTTGACAAAATCCAACACAGAATAAAAGTCTTGGAAAGATCAGGAATTCAAGGCTCATACCTAAACATAATAAAAGCAATATACAGCAAACCAGTTGCCAACATCATACTAAATGGAGAGAAACTTGAAGCAATTTCACTAGAATCAAGGACTAGACAAGGCTGCCCTCTTTCTCCCTACTTTTTCAATATAGTACTTTGAGCCTAGCCAGAAGAATTAAACAACAAAAGGAGTTCAAGGGGATACAAATTGGAAAGGAAGAAGTCAAAATTTAACTATTTGCAGATGACATGGTAGTGTATATAAGTGACCCTAAAAGTTCCACTAGAGAACTTCTAAACCTGAAAAACAGCTTCAGTGCAGTAGCTGGATATAAAATTAACTCAAAGAAATCAGTGGCCTTTCTCTACACAGAGGATAAACAGGATAAGAAAGAAATTATGGAAACAACACCCTTCACAATAGTTACAAATATATAAAATACCTTAGTGTGACTCTAACTAAGAAAGTGACAGATCTGTATGACAAGAACTTCAAGTCTCTGAAGAAAGAAATTGAAGAA
>NC_034594.1:85566807-85568665 GCF_900095145.1 Mus pahari | reverse complement strand
ATCTGGAGTATATCATCCTGAGTGAGGTAACCCAATCACAAAAGAAGTCAATTGATATGCACTCACTTATAAGTGGATATTAGCCCAGAAACTTAGAATACCAAAGATACCATTTGCAAAACACAAGAAAAATCATGAAAAGGAATTTGAACATGTGGATCCTTCATTCCTCCTTAGAATAGGGAACAAAATACCCATGGAAAGAGTTACAGAGACAAAGTTTAGAACTAAAAAGAAAAGATGGACCATACAGAGAATACCCAATCTGGGGATCTATCCCATAATCAGCCACCAAACCCAGACACTATTGCATATGACAGCAAGATTTTGCTGAAAGGACCCTGATATAGCTGTGTACTGTGAGGCTAGGCCAGTGTCTGGCAAATACAGAAGTGGATGCTCACATTCATCTATTGGATGGAACACAGGGCCCCCAATGAAAGAAGTAAAGAAAGTACCCAAGGAGCTGAAGTGGTCTGCCACCCTATAGGTGAAACAACAATATGAGCTAACCAGTACCCCCAGAGCTCTTGTCTCTAGCTGCATATGTAGCAGAGGATGGCCTAGTTGGCCGTCATTGGGAAGTGAGGCCTTTGGTCTTGCAAACTTTATATGCCCCAATACAAGGGAATGGCAACGTCAAGAAGTAGAAGTGGGTGGGTAGGGGAGCAGGGCAGGGGGAGGGTATAGGGGACTTTGGGGATTGCATTTGAAATGTAAATGAAGAAAATATCTAATAAAAATTGAAAAAAGAAAGTAAGAGAGAAATATCAGCAATATTATTGGTAAGCAAACATTTTCGAAATCATTCTCACTAATAATGATATTTGAACTAATATATTAAAGTCAATCATTGACAAGACGAAAGGAAAAATGAAATCAATTTTAGACTTAAACATGTTGAGATTTTAGTTATTAATCTTGTTTGATTTATTTTTTTTATTTCCTTTACATCCCACTCACTGCCCTCCTCCCTGTCATACCCCCCTACATTCCTTCCCCACTTCTGCCATTCCATTTGCCACTGAGCATGTGGTGCCTTCCCTTGGGTATCTCCCCACCCTGCCACATCAATTTTCTGTAGGACAAGGCTTATCTCTCAACTGAGGCCAGACATGCAGGGCAGACATAATAATATATGCCATAGACAGGCTTTTGGGATAGCTCCCACTGAAGTTGTTTGGGAACTACATGAATACCTGTCAAGGACCAGCCTTGGCATGGAGAAGGGTTCTGAAAAAAAGGGCTTCTGGGAGCAGCAAAAACAGACATGTTACAGTAAAATAGTTAGTGATTCCAAGCTGGAGTCTTAGATTCTGCTGAGATGGCTTTCCTGATCTCTCTCTCTCTCTCTCTCTCTCTCTCTCTCTCTCTCTCTCTCTCTCTCCATGTATTTCATATTTTCCTCTCAGCTTGCTAAGTTTATTTAAAATGCTCTTCATGAGACTTAACCAGGGAACAATGTCTATGATGGGCATTTCTGAGACTTCCTTTGTAAATGAAATTAATTTGAGTCTCTACCTTAGCCTCAGTCAGACTCTTCAGAAATGGGCAAGAAGTATCCACATTCTTTATCAAAACAACACAAAACAGTCTTTACACCATATTTTGAAATTTTTCTCCTCTGAAACTTCTTGGGCCAGGTTAACACAGTTCAAATTACTCCCAGCAACAAAGTCTTTAATGTTCTTAATAAGATGGCATTAAAGTCCAGGCGTGGTGGCCCACACTTTTAATCCCAGTACTCGGGAGGCAGAGGCAGACAGATTTCTGAGTTCGAGTCCAGCCTGGTCTACAAAGTGAATTCCAGGATAGCCAGAGCTATTACAGAGAAACCCTGTCTCGAAAAACCAAAAAA
>NC_034594.1:85557546-85566302 GCF_900095145.1 Mus pahari | reverse complement strand
TATCATCAAAGCAGGAACATGGCAGCATCCACACATACCTGGTGTAGGAGGAGCTGAGAGTTCTACATCATCATTTGAAGGCTGCTAGCAGAATACCAGCTTCTAGATTGCTAGGATGAGTGTCTTAAAGCCAACACACACACAGTTACACAATTACTCCAACGAGGCCATGCCTACTCCAACAGCACTTCACATTATAATAGTGCCACTCCCTGGGCCAAGCGTATCCAATCCACAACACATATCAATTCAGTTATTCATTCCAGGTTCCCCTTTATGAGTCAGCATACCTTAAACTCAGACCTTTTACTCTTAGGAAACAGCAAGCACACATCTCTTTTAACATTGCAAAAGAATTCAGAGATCTGCCTGCCTCTGCTACACACAGATGATAAGCTAGCACTGTCTGACCCCATCCTAAAATTACCATTTCTACCACACCTGGGCCTAACCTTGCTCTGTCCCAGGCCAACCTTGAAATAGGAATCTGTCTATCTTTGTACCTACCTGCCTTTCTTCTTCTTCCTCCTCCTCCTCCTCCTTCTTCTTCTTCTTCTTCTTCTTCTTCTTCTTCTTCTTCTTCTTCTTCTTCTTCTTCTTCTTCTTTTTGTTATGCAACAGTAAAACAAAGTTATTATGTAGAGATCTGACAATCAAGGGTCTACCACACATTGGGAAGAAGACAAGAGGTGTGTGTTTTACAGGATCAATTTAAAGCCTGTAAAGGTAGGAGTGGGTGACATTTATGTTTCTTTTTTTTTTCCTTTTTATTTATTAGATATTTTCTTTATTTACATTTCAAATGTTATCCCAAAAGTCCCCTATACCCTTCCCCCGCCCCTGCCCCCTACCCACCCACTCCCACTCCTTGGCCGTGGCATTCCTCCGTACTGGGGCATATATGGTTTGCAAGACCAAGGGGCCTCTCTTCCCAATGATGGGTGAATAGGCCATCTTCTGCTACATATGCAGCTAGAGACACAAACTCTGGGAGAACTGATTATTTCATATTGGGTACTTTCTCTAGCTCCTCCATTGTGTACCTACCTGCCTTTGTATCTTTCTCTCAAGTTGGCTCATTAATTCATTATTTAGATTCCTGAAGCCCCTTATAAAATTCATATTGACTCTTTATTTTTTATGTAGTTGAGAAATTATATTCTTTTGAACTCATGTATTTGGAGCTCTTTTTGATAGCCTTAAGGGATGTCCTGAAGGTCCCAGTGTTTACAGTTTTGCTGAGACATTAGCCACATCTTCAAATCCTGGACTCATGCTATCTTAGATTATCATGGAGTCATTAATGTTAATGGTGAGGACAATTCTAAGCAGTTGTACTGGCTAGCTTTGTGCCAACTTGACACAGCTGGAGTTATCACAGAGAAAGGAGCTTTAGTTGAGATCCAGCTGTGGGGCATTTTCTCAATTAGTGATCAAGGGTGGGGAGACCCCTTGTGGGTGGGACCATCTCTGGGCTGGTAGTCTTAGATTCTATAAGAAATCAGGCTGAGCAAGCCAGGGGAAGCAAGCCAGTAAAGAACATCCCTCCATGGCTTCTGCATTCTGACCTGTTTGAGTACCAGTCCTGCATCCTTTGGTGATCAACAGCAGTATGGAAATGTAAGCCCAATAAACCCTTTCCTCCTCAATTTGCTTCTTGGTCATGATGTTTTGCAGGAATAGAAACCCTGACTAAGACAGAAGTAAAGAGTCCTCCAATGATAGTGGGTCAAGAAAATATGTCCACTATCACATAAACAAGCCTTGTGCCCAGAGCAGCCATTGACACATCTGGAGGTTCATACTGGAGCCTTGTCCCAGGGGCAGGAACTTTGTCTTTCTGTCTCTACCAGGGCCATGCTGGGATCAGCAAAGTCCTAAAGGGTTCTATTAATTTCAGTTTGTCTCCATACAGAAACTAGACCATAGTTCACCTATGCCAGGAGCAGAGCACAGCCATAAGCAATCTGCTCAAGCAGCTACCCACTGTCCCAGGAACAAGAAAATAAAATTCCCCAACCAAATAGCCACATGAATGGGAGATATCTTATCTCAGGATAAGCCATCTGTACTGGGGAGCCTATGCTGTGGTTAATCATTCATGACACAGGAATGCAGTCCATCTAGGACATCTTGGCACCCACAACTGAGGTCTTTGCAGGGCTCTTCCAGCTGAGAAAGTAGTCCTCACCTCCTTCTAAACTTATCTGATGTGGTGTGTATGTTCCATTTGAGAATCTAAATTATTTTGATTTTAATTCTCTCCTATCATGTTGCACACCATCTCTTGCAGTAGCTTGGCTAAACCTCTTTATGTTCCTGGCTGGTTGTGCTTCCAGCATCCAGATACCTGCCAGTGTCCTCTTGATTCACACACACACACACACACACACACACACACACACACACACACACACACGTTAATTTTTATGTGCATTGACTAACTTAATGGCTGAGCATGACTAACCCTTCCTGCTGCTAACAAACACTCTACTCTAGTACTCCTGAGTTAACATTTTAAAAATCTATATTTCATCTCTGCTTCCCCAAACACAAGTGGGGAAGTGGCCCATGTGGCCACTTTCCCTGATTCTCACATGTTGGTAGGCTTTTAGGTCTGGCCTTTATTCTTCCCTGTCATGGTGATTGCCATCTCCTATTCTCCCCTTGTTCCTCACCTGTGCATATCACCAAGTCCTGCCTCAGTCTACCTGTCCAGCCCATTGGCCATTGGCTTTTTATTGATTGATAAAACAATTCGGACAAGGACCTTCAGTTTTAGATATACAGATTCCCATTTATGAGAGCCAGAGGCATTTGAAGCATCAGAATCGATCCCCAACATAGATTATTTAACTCTAACATAGTAGCCCATTAAAAGTGTACTAATGTTAGGGTTTTGGTCAATACTAATCACATTAGAGATTACCTAATACTTTTGAAAAATTTCACCATTTCCCTATAAAAAAGGCATCAACATCTTTGTTGGGGTTGCAAATTTGATGTGGTGTTAACCCCTACATGCTGGTTGTTTCTGCAGAGTACACACTCTTTATTCTTGCATACTATTTGAGTCTGGTGTCTTCCTTCAGCAATTACTGAATCCTAACAGAACAAGCTGCATATCTGCTTCATAAGAGTGTCATGGCCTAAGTCTATCCCATGTATATCCTCTGGTTTTTTGGTTTAGTCTCTGAAATCCCCAAGGGTCCAAGTTAGTTGACTCTGTTGGTTTTCCTGTGGAGTTCCTATCCTTTTCATGGCCCATGGTTCTTCACCCTATTCTTCCATAAGAGTCCAAAGTTTGATCCATTGTTGGTGTCTGTATCTATCTGAGTCAGCTGCTTATTGGAGGCCCACAGAGGACAGCCATGCTAGACTCCTATTTGCAAGCATATCAGAGTATCATTAATAGTGTCATGGTAGGTCTCAACGTGGGATGATTAATGATTGGGCATTCCCTAAGTCTGTACTCTACCCCCAGTCCCTGTATTTCTTGAAGACAGGATAAATTAGGTGTAGAAAGTTTTGTGATTAAGTCCATGTCCCTAATGCTCTCCTGTGGTTCCTGATGGTGGTGTCCTCCATAGATTCCATATCACCAATGCTGGGAGTCACAGTTAAGGTCACCTAGAGTGATTCTTGAGAACATCCCTTATTTCAGATCTTTGTCACATCCTGGAGATATGCCTTCCCCCATCTTCTTACTCTCATTAGTTGCAGGTCTCCATTTATTTTCATAAACACTGGGCAGCCTCTCTTGTACTGATCCTGATCCCTCCATCTCTCCGAAGCCCCTCATCCTCCCAGTTTCCTCCATGAAATTTCCCCTTATGAGTACTTTGTTCCCCATTCTAATTCAGATTTAAGAATGCTCACTTGTGCCTTACTTCTTGTTTATTTTCTTTGGTTCTGTGAAGTGTAGCATGGGTATCTTATATTTTATAACTAATACTCATTTATAAGTGAGTACATACCATGTATGTACTTTTAGCACTGGGTTACTTCACACAGGATAATATTCTCAAGATCTACCTACCTGCCTACAAAATTCATAGTTTCTTCAGGTTTAATAGATGGATAATATTCCTTTGTGTAGATATATCACATTTCCTTTATCCATTCTTCAGTTGACAGACATCTAGGTGGTTTCTAGTCTCTGGCTATTACAAATAAAGCAAGTATGAACTTAGTTGAGAAAGTGTCTTTGTGGAGTATCATTTGTGAATCTGGCCAGGAGATATATAGCTTGGTCTTGCAGTAGAACTGTTCCCAGTTTTCTGAGAAACCACCAAATTGATTTCCAAAGTGATTACACAGGTTTGCACTCCCACCAGTAATGAAGGAGTGTTGCCCTTGCTCCACATCCTAGGCAGCCTGTTGTATCACTTGGGTTTTTGGTCTTAGCCATTCTGACAGGTGTAAGATGGAATCATGGAATTGTTTTAACTTACATTTCCATAATGACTAAGGACTTTGAACAGATCTTTAAGTGCTTCTCAGGCATTCTAGATTCCTTTGTTGGGAATTCTGTTTAGCTCTGTATTCCGGTTTTCAATTGTGCTATTTGGTTTTTGTGGTGTCTATTTTCATGACTTTTTTTTTATTATTATTATAAATTTTGGATACTACTCATCTTTCAAATGTAGAGTTAAGAAGAAAGTTTCCCAATCTGTACACTGTTGTTTTGCACTATTCAGTGTCCTTTGACTTACAGAAGTTTGCAGTTTCATGAGGTCTCATTTATCAATTCTTGATCTTAGAGTCAGAGTCAATGGTGTTCCATCCAGGACATTTCATTTTGTATAAGGAGAGCTACTAGTTATTCTGAGTTAGTTTTGTATCCAGCCACTTTGGTTAAGGTGTTTATCAGCTGTAGAAGTTTTCTGGTTGAGTTCTTTTGGTAGCTTATGTATATCATTCACAAATAGCAGTACTTCTAGCTCTTCCTTTCTGATTTACATCCCCTTGATCTTTAGTTATCTTACAGCTCTGGATAGAACTCCAAGTACTATATTGAATAGGTAGAAAGAGAATAGGTAGCCTTGGGTTTTTTTTTTTTTTTTTTTCAAATTTTAGTGGACTTGCTTAAGTTTTTCTCCTTTTAGTTTGATGTTGGTTATTGGATTATTGTGGATTGCTTTAATTATGTTTAGGTGTGTTACGTTCAATGCTCTTCTCTATAATACTCTTAATGTGAAGGGGTGTTAGATTTCAACAAAGGATTTTTAAGCATCTAATGGGGATATTATGTGCTTCTTTTCTTTTAGTTCGTATATATGATGGATTACGTTGATAGATTTTGATATACTGAACCATCTCTGCATCCATGGAATGGTGCATAATTGATCATGGTGGAATATGTTTGTTTTGGTTTGTGAGTATTTAATTGAGTATTTTTATATCAATATTATAAGAGAAATTGGTCACAAATTCTCTTTGTTGAATCTTTGTGTGGATTAGGTATCAAGGAACACTACATAATTAGAATAAATTATGTTGTGTTGTAGAATACATTGAGGAGTATTGTTATTACCATTTTTGGAAAGTCTGGTATAATTCTGCACTAAAACCATCTGACTCTATGCTTTTTGATTGGAATATTTTTGATATCTGTTTCTATTTCTTTAGTGATTATAGGAGTAATTAAATAGTTTACCTGATTTTGATTTAATCTTGGTAAGTGGTATCTGTTCAGAAAGTCCTTCATTTTCAATTTTTATAGAATACATACTTTTGAAGTAAGTCCTAGTGATTCTTAGAACTTCCTCAGTGTTTGTTGTTATGTCTCCCTTTTCATTTCTTATTTTGCTTATTTTGATATTGTGTCACTCTCTTTTGGGTAGTTAGCTCAGGGATTTTCTGTCTTGTTGATTTCCTCAAAGACTCAGTTCTTCCTTACATTGATTCTTTGTATTGTTTTCTTTGTTTCTAACTGATATCTAACACTGATTTTGATTATTTCTTGACTTCTACTCCTCTTTGGTATGCTTGCATATTTAGAGCTTTCAGTTGTGCTGTTAAATTTATGGTATGAAAAAAAAATCCTAATTTCTTTATAAAGGTATGCTTTCATTGTGCACCAAAATTTGGCTCTTTGTGCCTTCCATTTTCATAGAATTCTAGGAACCCTTTATTTTCTTTCTTATTTCTTTCCTGAATCACTAATTGTTGAACAGTTGTTCAATTTCCATAAATATGTAGACTTTCTGTTGTTTCAGTTGTTGAAGTTCAGCTTTAATCCATGATGGTCTAATAAGATACAAGGCATTATTTCAATTTTCTTGTATCTGTTGAGGATTGGTTTGTAAACAACTACATGATCAGCTTTGGACAATAATCCAATAGTTACAGAGAATGTATATTCTTTTGTGTTTATGTGAAGTACTCTATAGAAGTCTCTTTGGTCCATTTAATTCATACTATCTGTTAATTTAATTATTTCTCTGATTAGCTCTTATCTGGATGACCTGTTAGTTGGTGAGAATGGGGTGTTGAAGCCTCCAACTACTAATGTGTGGGGTCTGGCATATAATTTCAACTTTAGCAATGTTTCTTTTATAAATGTGGGTGCTCTTGTGTTTGGGGCATAGATGCTCAGAATTGAGATATCAATTATGGATTTTTTTTTTAGTCCTTTGCTCTGAGATAATGTTTATCTATTGCTGAGGTGTTTTACTTGTTTGCAGCAGAATGCTGGATACTTTTTTCACATCCATTCTGTTAGCCTGTGGTTTTTTGTGGGGGCATTGAGTACAGCGATATTCAGAAATATTAATGATCAGTGATTAATTTTTGTTATTTTGAGTATAGGCTTTTGTAGTAGGAGCTGATGATTTTTAAAATTTCCTCAGTTTCTTTTATTTTATCTCCCTTTTAAATTCTGATTTTGTTAATTTGGATACTGTCTCTGTGCCCTCTGTTTATTCTGGCTAAGGGTTTATCTATTTTGTTGATTTTCTCAAAGAACCAGCTCCTTTTGTTGTTGTTGTTGTTGTTTGTTGGTTTTTATGTATATTTGCTTTTTAAATTCTTTGTTAGTTCATTTTGTTTCTATTTTGTTGATTTTAGTCCTGAGATTGATTATTTCCTGCCATCTATTCCTCTTGGGTGTATTTGCTTATTTTTGTTCTAGAGCTTTCAAGTGTGCTGTTATTTTGACGTTGATGATGTTAGTATGTGTGTGTTTGTATGTGTACGTATGTGTGTGTTTGTGCATGTTTTCCTTCTTTTTGCTGATATGGAAATAGTTATCCTGTGTTTTCTTGGATATAGTTATTTTCCTTGGTTTGCGGTTTTTTTCCTTTTATTATTTTCTTTAGGGTTGGATTTGTGAATAGCTATTGTTTGAATTTGGATTTGTCTTGAAATATCTTCTTTTCTCCATTTTTAGTGACTGAGAATTCTGTTGGCTATAGTAGTCTAGGTTGGCATCTGTGGTTTTTTAGAGTTTGCAATATATTTGTCTAGGACTTTCTAGGTTTTAGATTCTTTGTTGAAAATTTGCTTGCAATTCTAATAGGTCTGCCTTGTATATTAACTGGCCATTATCTCTTGCTGCTTTTAATATTCTATTTTAGTTTTGTAGGTGGCAGGAAGATTTTTGTTTCTTTTTTTATTATATATTTTCTTTATTTACATTTCAAATGCTATCTGAAAGTTCCCTACACACTTTCCCCGCCCTGCTCCCCTACCCACCCACTCCTACTTCTTGGCCTTAGTGTTCCCCTGTACTGGAACATATAAAGTTTGCAAGACCTAAGGTCCTCTCTTCCCAATGATGGCCAACTAGGCCATCTTCTTTTCTGGTCTAGTATAATTGGGGTTTTATATGTTTCCTGTATGTTTATAGAAGTCTCATTTTTTAGATTGGGAATTTCTTCTTTGTTGAAGATATTTTCTGGGCCTTGGAAGTGGGACTCTTCTAATTATATTAGCTTTAGGTTAGGTGTCTTTCATGGTATTCCAGATTTCCTATATGTTTTATGTCAGGACTTTTTTAGATTTAACATTTTCTTTAGCTAATGAATCAATTTCTTCTACTGTATCTTCTATGACTAAGATTCTCTGTTTCATCTCCTATATTGTGTTAGTGATGTTTGCATCTGTTGTTACTGATTTCTTCCCTTGTTTTTTTTATATCCAAGATTCCCTCAGTTTTGTGTTTTCTTTAATGATTATATTTCCAGTTTCAGGTCTTGTACAATTTTATTTATCTCATTCACTTCTTTTATTGTCTTTCCCTGTATATATTTAAGTGATTTATTTGCTACCTCTTCAAAGATGTCCATATCTTTGGATCTACTTCCTTGCATTTATTTAAGGGATTTATTAATTTCCTCATTTTTTTAAATTTTAAAACATTTATTTATTTATTTATTTATTTATAATTCTGATTTTATCCCTCTCCCTGTTCACCTCTGAATTCTTCACATTTCATACCTCTTCTCCACCCCCAATGTCTCCACCAGGAGACTTGGCCTCTAAACTCCCTGGAGCCTCCAGTCTCTTGAGGATTAGGTGCATCATTGAATCCAGTGGATTACATTAATAGATGTTCGTATACTAAACCAACCTTACATCCCTTGGATGAAGCCTACTTGATCTTGGCAAAGAACGGTTTTGATATGTTCTTGAATTTGGTTTGCAAGAGGTTTTTTGTTTGTTTGTTTGTTTGTTTTTGTTTTTGTTTGTTTTTTGTTTGTTTGGTGTTTTTTTTTTTTTTTTTTTTTTTTTTTTTTTTTAAGACAAGGTTT
>NC_034594.1:85524227-85557427 GCF_900095145.1 Mus pahari | reverse complement strand
GTTTTTTTTTTTTTTTTTTTTTTTTTTTTTTTTTTTAAGACAAGGTTTCTCTGTATATTCCTGGCTATCCTGGAACTCACTTTGTAGACCATACTGGCCTCGAACTCAGATATCTGCCTGCCTCTGCTTCCCGAGTGCTGGGATTAAAGGTGTGTTCTACCATGCCCAGCTTGCAAGAGTTTTATTGAGGGCGTTTGCATCGATACTCATAAGCAAGATTGGTCTGAAGTTTTTTGTTTTTTGTTTTTTGTTTTTTGTCTTTTGTTTTCTGTTTTCTGTTTTTTGTTTTTTTGTTTTTTGTTTTTGATTGGGTCCTTGTGTGGTTTAGGTATCAGAGTAATTGTGGCTTCATAGAATGAATTAGGTAGTGTTCCTTCTGTTTCTATTTTATGGAATAATTTGAGGAATATTGGTATCTTTGAAAGTTTAGTAGACTACTGCACTACATACATCCATATGGCCCTGGGATTATTTTGGTTGGGAGGTTCTTAATGACTTCTATTTCTTTGTGCCATATGGGCCTGTTTAGATAGTTTACCTGCACTTGATTTAACTTTAGTATGTGGTATCTGTCTAGAAAACCATCCATTTCATTTAGATTTTGCAATTTTTATTTGACTATGTGCTTTTATAGTGGGTTCTGGTGATTTTTTTGAATTTCCTGTTTCTGTTCTTATGTTTCCTTTTCATTTCTGATTTTGTTAATTTCAGTACTGCCTCTCTGCCCTTTATTTAGTTTGGCTAGGTGTTTATCTATCTTGTGGATTCTCTCAAAGAACTAACTTTTCATTTTGTTGATTCTTTGTATTGTTCTCTTTGTTTCTATTTGGTTGATTTCAACCCTGGGTTAGACTATTTCCTAAGGTTTCCTCCTCTTGGGTGAGTTTGCTTCTTTTTGTTCTAGAGATCTCAGGTGTACTGTTAAGTTGTTAGTATAAATCTCTCCAGTTTCCTTATTAGGACACTTAGTGCTATAAATTTTCCTCTTAGTACTGCTTTCATTGTGTCCCATAAGTTTTGGTTTGATGTGTCAAACTTTGCATTAAATTCCAGGAAGTGTTTAATTTCTTTCCTTATTTCTTCCCTGACCAAGTTATCACTGATTAGAGTTTTTCAGTTTCCAGATATATATCAGCTTTCTGTTGTTTTTCCTGATTTTATTCCAGTCATCCATGTGGCAGCTCACACAATCATCTATAACTCCAGTTCCAGGGGATCCAATACACCCTGTTGGTCTCCACAATTTCCTGTGGAACACTGGCATGTATATAAGTAAAACAACCAGATAGATAGATAGATAGATAGATAGAGAGAGAGAGAGAGAGAGAGAGAGAGAGAGAGNNNNAGAGAGAGAGAGAGATAGAGAGATAGTGACAGAGAGATTGTGTTATACTGCTTCAAATTGTTTGTCAGTGTGAAAAGATAAATTAGATGAATAAAGTTCACAGTAGAAGTTCTGTAGGCCTATTCAAGATGTTAGTTTCCCTCTTGCTTCTCCAATCTCCATGACTGCTGCTTTCCATAATACTGATAGATTCTTATCCAGCTGGAACATTGATCTCAAGTAAACCCTGTCTTTTATAAATTGCCTTTGTCATGGTATTCTATTACACAGAGAAAAAAGTAACCAGTACAATAATCAATTGTAGTATATTTAATAATGTGGAAATAAAATACCCATTAGGTGGACGTAGAGGTTAGAGTGGGTAGTGAACAAAGTAGAGTTAATGAATTAATCATAGAATTCAGGACCAGCATAGAAAGTTTATGTTCACAAAGGAGAATAATGCTTTTTATTTACTTTGAGAATTTTTAGTATCAAAATTAAATTAAATTTGACCACAGAGTTTGAAAAAATTGCTCAGTTTTACATTTTATCATTGATGCAATAAATATATATTGGTAGTATTTTGGTCTGATAGTAAAGTTTAACACAGCTTTTAAAAGCAAAACAGAATTTAAAAGGAATGTATCCTGGGCAAAAAAAAAAAAAAATCTTATTTAAGAATTAGCATATCTATTTCCTGGAATCTCTTTGTGTAATGCACTTTATCAAACCAAGACCAAAGTAATGTTTAAGGCTGAATCCTCATTGCTCTCTATAATGGGGTATCAGAGACTTGGGTGAATGGTAATAACAATGAATGCTGTCAACCAAGGCTCATATACATGAAAAATTAGCTGCATTGACTAAAATTTTATGCATTTTGGTCCTTTCTTAAGGAAAAAAAATCACCATCTGCTCTGCCAGCACTTATGAATATGGAAAATAGAAGACTTCAGCTCAAAAGCTCTCTATCCCTTACTTTGCTGCACTTAGTTATGGATTGAGAGATGAAAACAGAGATGTGATAGAAGAATAAAGATTCCTTTATTTATAAGCCTATCATGCCTATCATGATTATTACTCCATCAAAAATTGACCCATTAAGTACTATATATTGCTGCCTTCTTGCTTTCTATCCTTTACTACATGTGTTCTGAAAGAAAAACTACCTAACATACCTGTAAATCTATTATCCTCCTTAAATAAGGAAACTATTTTCCAATTTATGTATGAGGGGGAGAAACATATTAAGAAAACACAACTGTTTTCTTAATATGTAACATATTATAACAAACACAACTGTTGCTAATGCTATGCTTCTTGGAACTAGTGTCTCCTTAATCTACATAACTGTTTTTCTAAATTTGAGACTTTGGATCTTTTTCCCTCTGAGATTCTTTTTAATCTTTATATATATATATATATATATGTTATATATATTCAACATTCATGTTATAAATTTATTAATTCTGTCTCTTCTTGATAAAGGAAACCATAGTTACTTGGTTGTGGGGTTGTCTCTAGGTAGGACTGATATTAAGTATGGCCTCTGGGTAACAACTGGGTCAGATCTCAAGGGTACCAGTCTCTTTAGAATCATCATCACGCTTCTCCTGAAAGCTTGGTCTTGCCTAGATGGTCTTGACATTGATTTTCACATCTCTCTCACTCTGCCTTTTCATCATCTTCTTCTTCTATTGCATTTGCTTCTCTTATTGGAATGTGACTGATAAATGTAGCTGTATTTCAGATAAAAATTGTGATAAAGAGAAATATATTCTTAAGCAAATTTAATGAGTTTGTATTAGCTGTATGCATGAAAAACAGGATGGACAGATTTCTGTCACATCATAAAAATATTGTGGCTAAGATCCAACATAGTTATTTTTACAAAAAAACTTCCAACAGAATAAATTGTTCTGACCTTGTACTAATTTAAACACACAAACTAATATTATCAACTTCATTTAACTTCTAGGATCTAAGAAAGGAGAAAAGATATCATAATTATTCAAGAAATGATGTTCCCTTCTACAGAGAATATGACTATTTTTTCATCCCTTATACATAATGTATATGTACATATATAAATATATTTGATATTGAATATTAAACTTACTTTAGGAAATTTTATAGTAATGACATATGCATATATAGATAATGCACACCTTTAATATTCCACACATATCAACTTTGTTTTGAGAAAAACCTTAAGCTATGAAAATGTGTGTGTGTGTGTGGTTCTTAGAAGCATGTTATATAAAATAGATACTTTCTACTGAGATCCTTTTGCACTTACCAATTTATTTCCCATTTTAAAACATTTTAAACACCAAATATTGTGTTATTCAGTCTAGTGTTCTTGTGGGTCACAAGTATATCTCATATGCATAATGAATATCTTAATGAGATTCTGATTCCAATCCTAGAAAATTGATTTCTTCTTGATTTATAATAGTTTATAATGCCTAAAGGGATTTAACTTATAAGATTGATTGTAATGATTTCATAAAGTAAATGAGGTTGCTACATCATAACTGTCTCATGTCAGAGAATTATATATTGTTTTTAAAACAATGGGTTTATATACTATCGAACACACAAAATAATTTGTCAGATATGATTTTGAATGTAACATTTTACCAACGGCCAAACAGTTTTATTAGGCTACTTCACATGTTAATAAAACAAATGACTTCTACCGTGGAATGAAAAATAGATTGATTATAATTGTACAATATACAGAAATATACATTTTTATAATGACAACCTGTGGCACAGTGTACATATATTTTATGATTATCTATCTTAATAATACAAACACAGATGCATCTTAAGGGCTCAGAACTGTCACTGTTTCAGTTTTTAAAAACACTCTTACTGTAATTATTTGAGAATAAATTTATGGCTGGAAGAAGGTAAATATAAAAAAGAATCTAAAAGAAATATAATACTTGACTTGGCCAACAAGTTGAAAGTGCAGAGTGAAGAGTTCGTCTTGCCAGTTTCCTTTAGTACACCATCAGGAGAACAGTTTTTCTTTTATTTTGCATCTACAACATGTAAACTCCTCTTTCTACATGGCTCCATGCATGAAACTGAGCTGTATTATTGTTGTACATGATCAACGTGAAACAGGGATTAATTTTTAAGGAATGAAAGTTTTATCTATACATAGATACATTGTACTTTTTGGGATTTACACACATAAGGATTTAGTAAATCATTGGTTTCTAATTACTTACTTCTATGTAAACCTCATGGGACAGGCTCAAAATTAAAGAGCACTTTTTTGAGAGGAAGCTATAAGTTGAAGCTTTTATTTTAATATCTTTTAAACGTAGAAAAAACGAAATGATAGAGACTGGTAATGGATGGTAACCTTATTAAAATTGCCAAGCTATCTCCTATATTTATTTATAGCCCTCCAAATATCACAAAAACTAAATATAAAGTTTATAACTTATTCACACAAACTGAATCCAACATTAGTGACCCAAAGCATATAATAGTATGTACCTTTCAACCTGAAATATGGAATAATAAGAAAAGTGGATGGGTAGGAAAAATGCTTTTGAGCAATATGAGACATATTCATGAGCACAAAGTAAGAATGGATATTACAAGTAAATTCTAAAGTAAATGAGAAAGAAAGAAACAAATGCTCTTTACACTTGTTTATTTATCTAAGCAATGTTCAATAAATAAAGGCAGAAACACATGTAGTTTGTTTGACTGAATTAATTCATAAGAAAATAATTTTCAAAAATAACAAGACATTACTGTTTAAAAAGCAAAGCAATATTTTTGTGTATGGATTAATTATATATAGAGAGGTAAGATTAAACTCTGGGAGTTGAGAACCAAGCAAAAGTATTCTTTTATACTTTTCTTCTGGTTTTGAATTGATCTTTGTTTCTGTCACATGCTTCTTTTCACTGTTAAAGTTTATTGTTTGGTGTATTTTGAATTGTATGTATAAATGTATCTTCATATAAGGTATATTTTATGAAATAATATAAGCTCAGACTGTGGGCACACACCTGAACCTAAGTAGTGAAGACACTATGTAAGGTAAGATGATTCTGAGCCAGCATATAATACACCATCAGATCTTATCTCAAAGGACAAAGTAAATATAAAATAATAAAAAGATGGCTACTTGTGCTCATCAAAACATTATTAGCAGGAGTTTCATAGAACTTACCTGAATTATAGCATCTGGAAGACCACATAGTTGTCACTTTTTGTAGATGTCATTTGTTTGCCTGTAATCTTGGCAAAATTTTAATGGCTGAGTACTCAATATGTCTATAGAAGAAGCAGAAGTTCTTATTGTAGCAGGTATTTCTTTGTTGTCTACTTGCATAACAGACTTGTACTATGTAGAGAAAGGTAACATTCCTCTTTTAAAAAATAATTCAATGAACAAAACAAAAACATCAAAACATTGATTTTAGTTGTGTAGATATATATATATATATATATATATATATATTCCTATGTATAATTATATGTGTTATACATATATACATACATATATATGTAGCTTTACAATATTGTACAAATATAGGTATCATGTCAAGATCATAAAAGAGATAATAGCAATTGTATACACATGAGTTCATTTAAAAAATTATTGACTCCTATTTGTGAAAAATATTGTTCAATAAAATGAATATGTGAGTGGAAATAAATCCATTGGCCTCAGTGAGCTGATAGACCAATAGATGCATAAAAATTTAAATGACTGTATATATAGTATAAATGTATATATGTATATACATTTTAAAACTTTTCTTGGAATACATGGAACTCCATTTCTCAGGTAACTGTGAGCTCTATGGATGTAGACACCTCCTTATTTTATTTACTACCTTACTCAAAACCTGTCATGACAGAGTTTATTATGTAAATGTACTATCATCAAAGATTTGTGGAAAAAATGAATGAATAAGCAAATGCATATAATGATCCAAACTGGGTGAGAGCGACCCTCACATATGACAGAAGCAAATGCAAGGTCATGTATGTATTTTAACCTAGGAAGCAGAGGGCTCACCTAGGTGAGTAATTTGTACCTCTTTAGGGAAGTGAGTATTCTACCTTTTTTGAAGGGAAGAAATCTGAGCAAGTAGCATAGATGTATGATGTGTTTTGTGTAAAGGAGACTTAGTGAAGGTTCATTCTCACTTGATAAACACAACAGGAGATAGAGCAAGTATGTTGAAGAAGAGTGGAACAGAGAATGAAGGAAAGGCCACTAGAGACGGCTCCAACTTCGGATCCATCCCATATGCAGACATCAAACCCAGACACTATTTCAGATGCCAAGAAGTGCTTGCTGACAGGAGTCTGATACAGCTGTCTCCTGAGAGGCTCTGCCAGACCCTGACTAGTGCAGATGAGGATGCTCATAGCCAACCATATGACTGAGCAAAGGGACCCTAACAGAGAAGTAAGGGGAAGGACTGATGGGGCTGAAAGGCCTTATCTGTCATCAATGGGAGCAGAGGCCCTTGGTCCTGTGAAGTCTTGATGTCCCAGTGTAGAGGAATGCTAGGGTGGGGGGATGGGATAGAGGGTATGCAGTGGTGAAACCAGGGAAGGGAATAACATTTGTAATGTAAAGAAATTAAATATCTAATTAAAAATAAAAGAAGTAGTTTGTTCTTGTGAATCCACTTGAGCCATCTCTGAATTTACTATGTCCATGGAGTTGCTCTTTTGGTGATTATTATGGACTACTTCTGTGGTTAACCAGAAAATATCAGTTGCAATTCAGATCTCAAAATTAATTTACATTGTGGGGCCTAACACTTAATCTGCTTAATGCACTGAAATTACAGTCATAACAATTTACAACTCCATTTTTAATGCTGTTTTAAATTCCCTCACTTTCAGGAATGGTAATTGCTAGAAAGATATTTTGGCATACTAAGAAAACTTTCTAGAATGCTATACACAGTTTGAATGATAACTTTACAGTTGAGTTGGTTTTTCAAGTTGAGTTTTTTCCTACAATGTCCGTTTGTATAGGATCCACTGTTTCCTTTTGTCTATAAGATCACTGATGCCAGTGGATTTAGTTCCATTTGCATGGACATTTACCCCCAAACTATTCTTTATAAGTAAGAGTCAATCAATAAATGTTTTTTATAAACTCATGTATACACAATTGTTATTATCTCTCCTATATTCTTGATATGATAGAATATATGGCTCTGTATGATGGTCAATTTACTTTATATATAATAGCTTGTTTTACAGTTAAAAGCTTTGTGGAAGGCATGAAGATTCATTTCTCTATTGGTGAAATTCTTAAAGAAGAAATTTCACTTGTTTTTTTCATTGTCAAATTTGATGATAACCAAACAACTGTGAAACAAGCAATTGGCAGCAGGCAAGTCTGTGTGCTGACTTAGGTCTTAGGAAAGTCATAAATTAATTTAATAACAGTTATTAAAACTGTTATTATAATTAGTAAATTTCCTTGGTATCATATGAACTTGAAATATCACACAAAATTTCTATGTTTCAAATTTGGTCTAGAGTCCACCCCATTATTGATGGTCATGAATTTTTTAGGAAATACAAACAAGTCAAAGGGTCTAAGTCATTGAGAGCATGTTCTTGAATGAGATATTATGACGCTAGCCTCCTCATCTCTGGCTTCCGGGCTACCAGATTGATCCTATCTGTTATTCCATGATATATGCACCATAACAGACTTACAGAAGTATTAGCAAATGATCATAGAAAAAAAAACCTTCTAAAACCTAAGCAAAATTATGTATTTCATTCATAGAAGTTGTTCATCTTAATGGAAATGTAATATCTGCTTTACCAATAAACTTATTCTTTGGAACCTGTAAAAGACAGATGTTACAGAAAAGACCCTTTCATGTGTCAATAGCACTCAGAAGAGTCTGATAAGAATTCAAATAAATATGTCAAAGAATTTCACATTAACACATATGAAACCGTTATAAATGTATTGCAAAATGTTAATTATTAAAACTATTGCTATTTCTTGTTAAATAAGGGTCTATTACTCTATTTTTGCTATGAAGAAAAACTGTGATCATTGCAGATTTTAAATGAAAGCATTTAACTGGGCACTTGCTTACATTTTCTTAAGGTTAGTCCATGGTTATCACAGCATCAGGCATGGCTCTGGTACACTCACTGAGATATTTCATTTTGAACCCCAAGTAGGAGTCAGGGAAAGATGGATATTGGGCCCAGGTGGGATTTTGGTACCTGAAAGTCCACCCTCAATGACCTCTTTAACAAGGCCATATCTCTTAATGATTCCTAAGTAGTCTACCAACTAGTGACCAAGAATGCAATTACAGGAGCCTATGAAGTCTATAGTTATTCACCCCTCAAAAAAGCCTAATTCTTTCTTTTTTGTCGTAAGGAGTGTAAAATCTATTGAAATATTTTCTTTTATTATTATTTTACCACTCCTAACCACGAATATACTGTTAAACCCATATTTTATAATATCTTAGAGTTTTATTTTCAGTTATGAGACAAAAACAAAAACAAAATCAAAGTTAAAAAAAAAAAGTGACAAAAAGCCCAAAACACTTGTGATGGTTTGTATATGCTTGGGCCAGGGAATGGCACTATTAAGATGTATGGCCTTGTTGGAATAGGTGTGTCAGTGTGGGTGTGGGCTTTAATATCCTAGTCATAGCTGCCTGGAAGTCATCTTCCACTACCATCATTCAGATGAAGATGTAAAATTCTCAGATCTTCCTGAACTATGCCTGCCTAGTTGCTGCCATGCTCCCCACTTGATCCTCTGAGTCTGTAAGCAAGCTCCAATTAAAAGTTGTTCTTTGCAAGACTTGCCTTGGTCATTGTGTCTGTTCAGAGCAGTAAATCCATAACTAAGACAAACTTAGATTGTATAAAAATACATGTTCATTTAAAGGACATTGTACACAGTTTACTTATGATACTGAGTTTCAAAGAGAACAGATTACTTTTCCTGGGAGTATTTTCACCTCCATCATTGTATTCTTAATCTGTATGTCATTTAAAATCACTGTTAGTTTATTATTTTCATACTTTGTATTATCTTAGTTTATGATCTTTGGGTAAAATTGTAAGAAAATTTAAACATGACTAGCTAAGCTTAACCTTCATATTATTAACCATATTGTTAAAGAAGACATACATATACAAAGACATATTTTAAAAGATGCCTCAAATACTACAAGAAATACTCTCAGAGATGTAACTAAAACTCATCAGTCCTGGGTCTGGAAAAGAAGCTCTGGTGTTCTTGCTTAGCTCACAACAACAAATAAAACTGAATGTATTTTTATAAATCAGTGACTCCAGTAACTGCATTGTAGGAGCATGAGAAATCCACAGTCATCCTCAGACACAGAGTAAATTTGAAGTAATCAAGTATTTTTGAGAATGTGACTCAGAAAACAAATATGTTTTTCCTCTAAATTAATGGCACATTCTATGTCAAATGTGACAGTATTATAAGAGATGTGCTAGAGTCTCTAATTTTTAGGTAATATTTTGGCCTATAAATACTGGAAAATGAAGTAGTGAAAATGTTCTTTTATATTTTTGAAAGAAATGATTTAGTTGATAAGTAATCCAACATTGCTTACTGTGGATCATTCCTTTTATAAAATATTCAAGAAAATTATAATTGATGTCTAATTTTTCTTTCTCTAATTAAATCCTGATTTTATGACTAATGCTATCTACTATAGAAAACAAACTAGTTCCTTTGATGAACACATTATAAAATAGGAATCCTTATATTTTGAACTGGCAATGTATTCTCACTTATATGAGCTTTGAGTCTTGGTTATTTCTTCATTAGTCTGACTGCTCAAATAAAATAGAATAGATATGAAAATTAAATGATCTATGGCTAAAATGAACTGATGGCACTTAAACATACTTTAAAAGCCTTCTACAATTGCTTATTCCCTGGATTTTCATCAATTGTGAGTGCCTGTGTTCACCAACATTAATGCTCAAAGAATATCTCTGACAAGTTCTGCAAGATGTATTAATCATTGATATAGAGATAAGAATTTAGTAACAATTTGATGCTGCACCCAGTGGGCAAAACCATTGTATAGGTTTATTTTTGGAGACCATGAGCTATCCAAGCATACGTTCTTTGTTGAAATTTAACCACTACACATGCCCTTCCTCCTACAGTGGTAGACTTACACTCAAGCAGAAAGTAATGGTTAGTTAAACCCATAAGATATGTGCCACTATTGTACCCATGGGCATATCTTGTCATTCCTGTCATTACTGCAGTAATGGGCTTCATAGACTAATAAGACATTTGATTACTTTTCTCTCCAGTAATCGGCAGGACAATTTTGGATTCCATGAGGAATGTAGGGAGTTTATATACACATATATTTCTAAATATAACCAACTTAGTCTGTAAAATGTCATTGTTATATCTGGTTTCATGGTCTACTACTTGGCATCAGATAACCTGTTGTTATGTTCTTTCATGGGACGACCACCTTTCTTGTTGCCAAGTTTCTGCAATTGCCTATTGGTTTTTGTTGTTGTTGTTAAATCCTTGTGGTCTTTTCACATCTATTGGTGACATCTTTATTCATATCACATTTAGTCAGTCATGCTGGTGAGATTTTGATGGTTCTTGCTCCTGATGCTACTCGGAGACACGTTTCCAACTAAACTACTTTGTGCTCTGGCACAATCTTTCTGATCCTCTTCAGCAATGTTCCCTGAGCCTAAGGTTTTGCAATATTTTGAATATGTATCTACTGGGATTCTTTTTCCCACCATGTTGATTGATTATGGTTTTCTGTAGTGGTTCTCACTTTTTAGAAACAGAAGTTCGCTTGATGAAGGTGTGTATAAGGACACAGGTTTACACCTTGTTGTTTGGGATAATGCAGGTTTAATAAATTAGTGGTTTGTGGTACCAGAAGGCAATCTTCCAAGAAGGAAGGCCTCAGTATTAATACTAAACAATGATATCTATGAAACACATCTGTGAGTAGTACGGCATGATAACCTCAGAGGCCCTCCTGTTTTCAGTTGCTCAGTTGGCTTTGAATGTGAAGCTCCATGAATTCTGTTCTTACAGTTGCACATTTATTTGTCCTCTCAGCATCCCTATCTCCCTCTCTCTCAGTCCCTCAGTTCATCCTTTCCTGTCTCTTTTCTTCCTCCCTTCCTAATACTTTCTTCTTAATTTGATGTGTAACACACACACACACACACACACACACACACTTGTTTAATTCTTGAGAATTAAAATAAGTTATGGAATATAAAATCCTTTTATGTAATGTCTTAAATTTTTAGCCCTCATAAGAAATAATAATGAATTTCAGCAATGTCAGATTAGGACAAAGAATCTGAAGGATCATTGAGCATGGGTAGGCAAGCTTGCAGTGCATAACTCGCCTAACAAGCTGAGTCACTTAATTACTGGATCAATGCAAGGTTAATTATTCCCATCAACTGTCACAATTGTTGAAGGTTTTTATGAGGCAATATTAACAGAAGACTAATAGTGCAGAGCTTGAGATTGCTATGATGTATTCCAAGACAGGAAACTAGTGTGAGAGGCTTTGTTAGAATACAGGTAAGTGTTGACTTACCACAGTAGCCTGGCCAGCTCAGCTGGTCTAATACTGAAACAGTACATATCAAAAGGTCTGAGATTTCACATAATTTATATCTTTTCACAGTACTCTGTTGGTGGATAAAATGCAAATAACTATCAATCAATATAATATGATAAATTACTTGAAATTGCATCTTAATGAATTTGAATATATTAAAAAGAATTTATGTTGTTTCACCTATAGGGTTGCAGACCCCTTCAGTTCCTTGGGTAATTTCTCTAGCTCCTCCATTGGGGTCTCTGTGTTCTGTCCTATAAATGACTGTGGGCATCCACTTCTATATTTGCCAGGCTAATCAGTACCCCCAGAGCTCGTGTCTCTAGATGCATATATAGCAGAAGATGGCCTAGTCAGCCATCGTTGGGAAGAGATGCCCCTTGGTCTTGCAAACTTTATATGCCCCATACAGGGAAACGACAGGGCCAAGAAGTGGAAGTGGATAGGCAGGGGAGCTGGGTGGGGGGAGGGTATAGGGGACATTCGGGATAGCATTTGAAATGTAAATGAAGATAATATCTAATAAAATAAGTTTAAAAAAAGAGTTTATGTATTATCTTTTGAATTCTTTGAACTACAACCCTTTAAAACACTGGTTTTCAATCTTCCTAATTCTGTGACCCTTTAATATAGTCATGTTGGGAATATATATATATTTGCTACTGTTATGAATAGTAGTATAAATATTTTTGGAGATACAGGTTTGACAAAGGGGTCATGACCACAGGTTGAAAACTGCTGCTTTAAATACAACTAGTGTATGTTAACAACTATAAGGAAAAACAATTTTCACTGTGGAAAATAAATATAATCAGTTCAAAATGAAGTTGAGCCATTTGGCTCAATAGCTTCTTTACTATAAGTCAAGCCCCACTGCCAGTTCCATCTCCCTCTCCCTTTCTTTTTATATTCAAAAGTATGACAAATAACTGAAAACTCAGGGTCCTTGGAATGGCTCAAAACAAGCCTATTTGAGTTTAATATCCAGGAAACATGAAGAAGGCAGAATCAACTCCAGAAAGTTCTCTTTTGTATTTAAGGGCCATGTTGTACACACACATGCAAACACACATGCATACACACACAGACACACAAAGAGAGAGAAAGAGAGAGAGAGAGAGAGAGAGAGAGAGAGAGAGAGAGAGAGAGAGATGTCTTCTGTATATTGTAAAGCCATATAAGCACATACATACTCGCATACATACAAACATACATACACACAAAAATACACACATACACGTGGACAAACATACACACACGTACAAAAACCCATATGCACAAATATACATGCATATAAACACACACATGCACATATACAAACATATACATATACATGAGTAATACATAAAAAATAAATATTTAAAAATAATCAGTCAAAATATGAAAGGAAGAAATAGAAACAGTACCTTTCTTTAATACATAGGAAAGGATCACATATTCAGAGTAATTGAGATGTCTTAAGAAGTTATTAATGCTCAAGTATGTCTTTGTTTCATTTACACTGTGGAAAAAGATAAAATAATAACAGAAAAATTTACCAGGCAATTCATTTTATAATCACATATATTATCATTTATAAAACTATTTTATGCAATGGTAGACATTGAATAAGAGCTTGTGTATTTTTCTAGTTAATAACAACTTCATTTTCTTTATGGAATATGTACTTTTTCTGTTTGAAATTTTTCCTTTAAAAGGGAAGTTAGAGTTTTCTTTTTCTATATACATATACATCCTAATTTGTACGATGCCTTGATAAAGTCATTGAATGACTACACCATATTGTCTATAATCTGTTGCCGAACACACCTTACTAACTCCTTCTATATCCCACTGTTCTTCCAGATGTTGACAACCTTTCTGCTAAGAAATAGATGATCTCTCATGTTTTGCAAACTTAGACTTTCCTACTGGAACCTCCACTTACATGTCAAATAGGCCTCTTTGCTCTATCTTGTCCAAACAGCTTTTTGTGGTAATCAAAGACTTTATCTCAGAAATTTGCTATGCATCAAGGCTTCAGTCCCCACTCCCAACCCCACGCAGTGAATCAGCTTTCCGGAGAGAGCAATATTAAAGTTGATTTACCTCACCTTTTATCGTTTCTTAATAAATATGTCATATTTGCCTATTTGATATGTGACTTTTCTCTCAATCAATCTACTCTCATCTTCACAAGTTCTGCTGGGCCTGCTGAAGAAAAATTATCACAGTTTTATATGATGACTATTTACAGTCCTTTATAAAAAATAGTGTGTGGGGCAGTCATAGGACCCCTTCTCCATCTGGACAGAGCTCCACACTAGCTGAATATAATTCTGCCCTATTTGCAGATTATTTAGAAGACAAGACTAGGTGGTATAGGTAAGGAGAAATGAGAAGACTTTGCTCCATTTATACAGTCAAACAGGGAAGCTTTCATATTTGCTGGGCCAAGATCTAGTTTATCTAATTAGAGTAAACTGTGTATTTTGCCAGTGAATATTCACCATTAGCTCTATATGTAAGTATACAAAACTCTCTCGTTCCTTCTCTGTGAATTTTGATGGGATTCCATATCACTTTGCTATTGGGACATTAGGAGAAAGGCTAGAAAGTTTTTAACATATCTTCTAGAAGAAAAATTTTAGTGGCCTGTCAAAAGACAATTAGGCTACATGTGCCTATGTTGCAACCACATATTCTTATCTAGGACTCCTTGTGATTTTTTAGCTCAATGAACAGGCTGTATGCCAACCTTATATTCTTTCAGGCTTTTATAAACTGGTCAGAGGACAACACTCTTCGTGAAATTCTCCCCCTGACACCCCTTCTATCCATTTATTCAGAGTAAAATGTGCCTTTTTATATGAAAAAGGAGGTTCTTTAAAATGTCTCTACCATGACATACATGTCTTACTTTACACTCAATACTCTAAACCTTGGTGTTTTGTTTTATTTTTTTAATTCTTCTGTGCTTAATTTATGATGTTTGTAAAATCTACCAAGAACAATCTTTAGGGAATACTTGCTTTCTGATAATCCATAATGGATTAGTTCTTAATATTATACCCATGTCTACTGAAATGTCATCCTATTAAGGAAGAATTTTGTTGAGCAACTCAACCAAAGCAATTTAATCTCATCAAAACCAAACATTTGTACCAGACAAAGTTGACTGTGTCAAGAAGATGCATATTATCATAAGAGTAAATTTAGGCCTCATGGGATTCTCCCAGTGCATTTTGGCCTATTTACTGTTATTTTTTTTTTCTGCTACAAGCCTGTACTAAGAATAGCAGGCAACTGAGTAAAGCTGGTATTAGGAAAATTGGCTCTCCCTGGAGAAGAAACTTTGATTCAAGGGAACAGAATGGAGAATTGTTTTAATTAAAAGGCAATCTCAATAATAAACTAAAAGGAAATAGGAAAGAGACACCAGAACTTTCACTCCTAATAGAACAAAAGTTTATAGAGTTCTGTACAACAAAATAAAAGAATTATTACTGGCCACAATTGTTTACTAACTGTCTTTGTCAGGAGCAAATTTAAGGTTTATCTTTAAGACATATTGTAGTTTTATAATCTGGTGCAAGGATCTAAGGCTTGCTATTAGCCACCAAATTCCTGAAGGCAAAACAGGTTTGATATTTATATGTAGTGATGGTTCCCAGGTTATTATAAAAGAAGACTGGCTTAGAAGGTAAAACTTCCAAACTTCAACAGGATTTTACAAAATAGATATGTGTAAAAAGAACTAGACATATTTTCTAATGTAATCTCATGAAAAGGAGATCTGGAGACTTAAGGCACAAAACCATAAAAAACAAAAACAAACAAAAAACCCCAACAACTACAACAAACAAACCAAACAACAAACAAAAAAAACCCTACTTAAATGTCCTTGGGCAGAGATCCAAATTCTGGCTATTTGGTCACTATTTGCCTCTTATATCATCTGTTGATTTATATTTAAATGTTTTAAATTTTGTTTTTAATTTATATTGTTAATAGACCCTTGTCTATGTGCTATAGATCAGTATCACCAGAATCTAGACATACTTTTGGTGACATTAGGCAAACACGTAATAACTTTTACATTAATTAATAATGGTTCCAATCATCTTATTAGAAACAACTTGAGTTGGGAATATATGTAATATTAAGGCCCTACACAATATATATCAGCATGCTAAATTTAATTGGAAATCTTGCGGCTACAAAAGTGCTGCAATACAATTTTCTCATCCTCTGTAGTTACAAAAAACAATACATGAGATAAAGGCAACATTTCTAAATACACAGTCCTTTCCTGTGATACCTGTAAATTCCAGTCTTGTCATTTTAAATAATGCTGTTATTAAAAGCATCTAGATACATTTCTACTGAATCTTTAAAGAAGTTGGGAAACTGAGTGATAAAGTTGCATTTCTGTTGTTTGCCCAAGCTAGTGCGACAGAAAACTATTTTTTCTCTGCCATTGTTTTCTTTTTATTGATTTATTTTATTGTTTTTGGAGGAAGGTAAAAATATTTCCAAAAAAGATGAAAACTTGAGAGGATAGATAGATAGATAGATAGATAGATAGATAGATAGATAGATAGATAGATACAAAGAAAGAAAGAAAGAAAGAAAGAAAGAAAGAAAGAAAGAAAGAAAGAAAGAAAGAAGGAAGGAAGGAAGGAAGGAAGGAAGGAAGGAAAGAAAGNAAGAAGGAAGGAAGGAAGGAAGGAAGGAAGGAAGGAAAGAAAGAAAGAAAGAAAGAAAGAAAGAAAGAAAGAAAGAAAGAAAGAAAGAGAAAGAAAGAAAGAGAAAGAAAGAAAGAAAGAAAGAGAAAGAAAGAAAGAAAGAAAGAAAGAAAGAAAGAAAGAAAGAAAGAAAGAAAGAAAGAAAGAAGGAAGGAAAGAAAGAAAGATGATAGGGTTCAGTAGTGTATGAAATTTTTGCTGTGAGGCAATGCATCTAGTTGTGCTTTAGAATTTCATGACTTCTGAACACAGGAACCATGAGTGGATTTTAATTCTTTAGATAACCTTTTTGACAACTGTCTAATAACCATGTAGAAGAGTACATGTTTCACTCTCTAGAATATTTTATTTCCCTCCGGTCATCTTAATGTTTGGCTAGTTTATGACGCAATCCAGCAGAAAAAGTGAAATGTAGTGACACTCTCACATGTTAAAGTTTAGTAAGGAAAGCACCCCAGTAACAAAGAACAAGGGGTCAGTGAGGTGATTGTAAAGTGTGTCAAAGTACCTTCTGAACTTCTGCCAAACTTGAACTTTTGGGAGAGAAAGGGTCAGGAACCTACTTATAAGATGTCCAGGTTTGGCCACTTTGAGGCTCATAGTTGTGCTCATGAACATTTGAGGGAATAGCTATAGTTCCTGGCTTTCTATCCAGGCAATAGCAGCAACAAAGCATGGTTACATTAGCATCTACTTTAGGCCATACTGAAGCTTTAGTCAGGGGATATTCATAGATACACAATTTGATATTTTCTACCATTTGATTACTCCTGATTAGTTTACATCTTCTGTTATCTAAATACTTCAGTTTTTGTAAAAGATTGTTTTATTTAAAAATTTCTATTTTTATTAAATTTCAACTGTGTTTGTTTAGGAGGTTGTGGGCATCTGGTTATGGGTGTAGTTGGACAACTACAACAGAGATATCGGATCTCCCTTGGAGCTGGAATGACAGGCAATTTGAAGATGATTGACAAAGGTGCTTAGAATTAAACTTCTGTATGCTGCAAAAGCAAATTCCACTTTTAATCTCTGAGCCTTCATTCTACCCTTTCAGTTTCTCACACTGTAGTAGTGCATGGGAAAGAAGGAAACAGAATCCTTCAAGTTTATAGCAAAATGCCATAATATAAAATAAAACCAAAAAGTGATGAACTTGTGAGCCTCCTCTACTGGTGACACAGAGGGCATTTCTCCTTTAATATGCAATTTCTTCTCATTTGGGCAACAGTTCCCAGCTGCTGCTTTTGTTGTTGTTTTTGAGAGTTGAGAATTTTAAACATGAACACAATGGAGTATAATGATCATACATATCATTCTATCCCGACCCCTCCTTCAGCTCACCAAATATGCCACTCCCCTAACACTTCCTGACGATAACTTTTGTTGACCCATTAATTTTAAAGTCTCCCTCTCTCAGTAGCTATTAACTGCTAATGACTTCAGTGAGTAGTGGACCCGAGATTACCTCCTCCATCAATAGAGGAATTTAGATTAGCTTGATTCCTGTGTTGATTTACTAGCCACAACTGCTCTAAGTTCATTAGTGTGACAGCCACATCCATGAATGGAAAACAGAATTTCCCAGAATTCTCTACGCATTCTCCATTAAATTCTTTCTGCATATGATTCTGTGATGTTTACTGAACTTTATGAACGTTGCAGGTACGGAACTTGACAAAAATGTTCTATTTAGAGCTAAATACCTAGCCTCTAATTGTCAGCACATTGACTGGTTTTGCAGCTCTACAACTATTGCTGCTGACTTCATAAAGGAGGTTCTCTGAGAAAAGCTGAAAGCAATACCAGCCATCTTATCCAGGGTTTCTATTCTTGCACAAAATATTATGACCAAGAAGCAAGTTGTGGAGGAAAGAGTTTGTTCAGTTTACAATTCCACATTGAGCTTCATTAGCAAAGGAAGTCAGGACAGGAACACACACATAGTAGTGAATGCAGAAGTGGATGCAGAAACCATGGAGGACTGCTGCTTACTGGCTTGCTTCCCCTGGCTTGCTCAGCTTGTTTTCTTGTAGAACCTAGGACTACCAGTCAAGGAATTGCATCACCCACAATGGGCCCTCCAACCCTTGATCTCTATTTGAAAAACATTTCTTACAGCTGGATATCACAGAGGTATTTCCCCAAGGGAGGCTCTATTCTGTGTGATAACTCCAGCTTGTGTCAAGTTGAAACACAAAATCAGTCAGTACAACAGTATTTGGCTCTAACATCAAACAATTTTAAAAAATGATGATTTAGGAATATTACAACAATAGTTTGGTTCCCTGGGAGCCCCTATCCATTGTGACACAGACTGGAAATATAACATTTAATTCCCCCCTTTTAAGGGGAGTGGGAGAAAATCTACACCTGCCAGAGTTTAGGTGCTCTGGGTGGGCAGACATGGAGAACTGCCCCATGCTTTCCACGCGGCCACAGTCGGTTGTCTAGCTGTAGGAATTCATGGATCCCAGTTCCCAGGGAGTGGACAAGGGGAAAACCAAGGTTTCTACACCTCAAGGAAGCCTGAAATAACAGGTTCTCAGTCTCAGGCGGAAGAGCTGAGAAAAAAAGAGAGACCTGGGCATTGCTCTGTCGTCCTTGGGGCCCAAGAGAAGAGAGGTTAAGGAGAGAGGGGGCGTTCCCACATGGGCAAGGGTCTTTGGTCTGGTCTGTGGCTGGAGTGCAGGAAGGCCTTCCAGCAGAAGGTTAGACTCTGCTCTTTAGGGGAATGTCTATCCCATCGTTCAAGTATGGTGGGCCTTGATGAACAGAGATGGTCTATGGTTTTATAGCTTTATTGTAGAAAGTCAGAAAGAAAGAGAGAAGGTAAAAGAAAGAGAGAGGCCAGCCATTGACACATGGAGAGAAAGGGGAGAACGGAGGGGAAGAAGGAGGACTAGAGATGTGAGTATGAAAGGTGAGAGCTTAAGAGAGCAAGGAGGGGCCAAGCATCTCCTTTTATAGTGAGCTGGGCTACCTTGTTGTTGCCAGGTAACTGTGGGAAGGAGCATACCTGGTGATTGTCAGGTAACTGTGAGGGGTCAAGTCTAGCTAGAATGCCAGGTGCTTGAGGCTGTGTCTGCATGACTATAGTCACAGAATTATTTGTTAAAAAAAACTTCATATTTTAATTCAAGTTTGGACAATATCAGCTTAGTATATCTAATTCGTGTTTTTGCCAGAATATTTAATCCTCACAAATATTACTTTTAAATTAACTTACAACTATTTAACATTACTCTATTCCTACCATCACCAAACACTAAGATTTACATATAGACAGCATATATGTATGCCATTTCACCACAAAAAGCAGCCTGTTAGTCTCAAAACAGAATGTACTTTGCCAAATGTGGACTTTATATACAAGCCTAGTAGCAGTATCTTTGCCCCTTTCCAGTTTATAGATCATCTGTATATTTCATATTTATTGAAATACCAGTTATTTGATAGAAATGATATGTAATAGAACATCAACCAAGCAAGCAAACAAACAAAAAAACAGGACTAGATAGATTGCTTAGTGTTCTTAAAGCAGATCTGGGTTCAGGAACCAGCTTCCATGTATCTGCTAACAGCTGTTTTTAATTCCAAGTCCAGAGGTCTAACACCATTTTCTAACTTTCATGGCCATGGTATGTACACAATGCACAGAAAAAAAAATGCAGACAAGATATTTATACATATAAAATAAAAATAGATATCTAAAAACAATCAATTGCTCACCTTGGTAATTATATAAATATACTTATTGCATATCTTGTTGCTGAACTTATTACTCTGTATTCTTTATAATATTGATCTGAATTATGAATGTTTATGTCTTGTTCCTACACATTTTCAGTGCAGGATACCTGGCCATGGAGGTAGGAAAGAGCTATGAGGCAACCAAGGAGAAAGATCCAACACAGGGAAGTATACTGTTGAGTTTATAGAAAATTGAGAATCTCGACCATTGAGGTCAGTACACTTAGAGAGGCCAAATAATTTCTTTGCATTTCTGAACAATAGCATGTGGTTGGATTAGGCACATAGAGGATTTCAAACAAGGTAACATTATCATCCTTCATGGATAAGGACCCTGATATTTTTGAGGCTCGTCAGAATCAAGGACAAATAAGAGGAGAGAGGAAGTGTGGGACTAGGTGTGAAGGCACTTGCTACCTCTTTTACTCATCTGTCTGTACAGAAAAAAAAACCTTTGCTGGGATGTTCCCATCCTAGCGCTAAGTAAATGCAGTAAGTTATGCCATGTCAGATTTGAAACCACATATGAATATGGACAAAGTTTCTTATAGTTGGCATAAATTAAGGCCTTTTGTAATATGGAAATAACAAAATTGATTAATACCAAATACTAAGGATTGACAAACAGCTTCAATTTGAAAAGTGACAAAAGCATGAGCTACAGATAGACATGAATGCAACAGCGAGGGCCTGGCATATGAAAGACTCTCAGCTTCATCTTGAAAACCATTCATATAAATAAGTGAATAAATAAATATATATATAAATAAATAGCAATAGCATTAAGCAAAACAAATAATTGTGATTATTTTAGGCTTTTTGTTCTAATATATTCTATTTCAGTACATGGTAATTGTACAACATAGTATGTAACAACATAGTAAGTTGTTACCTCACAAAGAACATAATGAATGTTTTTCTTCTTTCTTTAGAGTTTTTAGGATTAAAAGCAAAAATCACTTTTATTCCAGGTTAAAATAAGATGAATATATAATATATGCGATTTTTGTATAATAAATACTATGTAAAGAATAAGGTAAAGATCTCTAAATAATACATAAAGAGAATTTGATTAAAATGGATGCAAAATGGCAATAGATATGAAAAATACAGTTGTTTCTAAAATAAGTGTTTGTAATCAGATCTAAAATAAGCAAATTTAAATTGTGGCTACAATTCAAAGACTTTGAAAACTCTTCTTTTTCATATTTTTATTATTATTATTTCCTTTATTTACTTTTCAAATGCTATCCCAAAAGTTCCCTATACCCCTCCCCCTGCTCTCCTACCCACCCACTTCCACTACTTGGCCCTGGCCTTCCCTTGTGCAAGTCTGCAAGACCAAGGGGCCTCTCTTCCCAATGATGGCCGATTAGGCCATCTTCTGCTACATATGCAACTAGAGACACGAGCTCAGGGGGTACTGGTTAGTTCATATTGTTGTTGCACCTACAGGGTTGCAGCCCCCTACAACTCCTTGGGTACTTTCTCTAGCTCCTCCATTGGGGGCCCTGTGTTCCATCCAATAGCTGACTGTGAGCATCCACTTCTGTGTTTGCCAGGCACTGGCATAGCTTCATAAGAGGCTGCTATATCAGGGTCCCTTCAGCAGAATCATGCTAGCATGTGCATTAGTATCTGGGTATGGTGTCTGCTGATGGGATGGATTCCCGGATAGGGTAGTCGCTGGATAGTCTTTCCTTTCATCTTAGCTCTAAATTTTGTCTCTGTACCTATATCCTTTCATGGGTATTTTGTTCCTTATTCTAAGGAGGAATGGTCATCCTTCGTGGTTTTCTTGTGTTTTGCAAAATGTATCTTCGGTATTCTAAGTTTCTGGGCTAATATCCGCTTATCAGTGAGTGCATATCTAGTGACTTCTTTTGTGATTGGNTTACCTCACTAAGGATGATATCCTCCAGATATATCCATTTGCCCAAGAATTTCATAAATTCATTGTTTTTAATAGCTGAATAGTACTCCATTGTGTAAATGTACCACAGTTTCTGTATCCATTCCTCTATTGAGGGACATCTGGGTTCTTTCCAGCTTCTGGCTATTATAAATAAAGCTGCTATGAACATAGTGGAGCATGTGTCCTTATTACCAGTTGGAAGATCTTCTGGGTATATGCCCAGAAGAGGAATTGCTTGTCACAGACCTCCACATTAAACCAGAGACACTGAAATTGATAGAGGAGAAAGTGGGGAAAAGCCTCGAGATATGGGCACAGGGAAAAAATTCCTCAACAGAACACCAATGGCTTGTGCTGTAAAATCAAGAATTGACAAATGGGACCTCATAAAATTGCAAAGCTTCTTTAAGGCAAAAGACACTGTCAACAAGACAAAAAGGCCACCAACAGATTAGGAAAGGATTTTTACAAATCCTAAATCTGATAGAGGACTAATATTCAATATAGACTTTGAAAACTCTTAATCCTATAACATGATTTCTTTTACATTTCAAAACTGATTTAAACCAAAGCCTAGGCAAAAGTCATATTTTTAAAGCTGTGCTTTCGATGACACCAATATTCTGTCTTTGATATGCTTACTCCTTTTAACCTTTGGACTACATTTGCTGCTCTTTCTGTGTTTTGTGTATTGAAGAAGATAAGCATATGCATATAAGTTTCTAACTCCAACCTTCGCACTTGCCTTAATGCAATATCTATCAATCACATTCCAAAAGAACTTTATAAGGAGACTAAAGAAAAGGAACTAGGCTCTGAATGATTTAGTTCTTGTCATTCTGACAATGTCTTCATATAGTCCCACACATTGTATAATTTGTGCATATAGAAGTTACTTCGTCCTCAGATATTAAAGTGGGATAGGCCACTAAAAATTCATGCATCCCACACAGCTGTTTTAAAAACCTAAGTAAAGAATAGAAGAAGGTATTCTTTTTAGTCATTCCTACATGGGTATATTTCATTCTCCATCAAGTGATTCAATACCATACATTCCTTACCTTAAAATTCAAAATGCTTATAATAAAACATATTTGATTGAAAGGAAGGAAGTATAGTATAAGTGAGAAATCTCCCTTTTAGGATCAGTATTCAAATACTTGGTCTCTCTGTTGTGCAGCTGTTGGGAAAGGTTATTTATTGAACCTTCTGAAGGTGAAGCCTAGAGTCTTCTTCCAAAAAATACTCTTAGAGGACTTTGAGGATATATAGCCACACCTTACTTCCTATTTATAGTGATAACTATGTTCTTTTAGCTTTCTGCTGTTCCTTCCTGTTGCCATGATTTCATAACTGTTATACAATATGCTCCTCGAACAATAAGCTTAAATAAGCTCTTCCTTTTTTAAGCAGCCATGCTCATGGTATTCCACCATAGCAACAGAAAACTAATGTATATGGTCATGTCTTTTTTGGTGGTGATGTTCGGTTAAACTATAGAATTCTTACAGCATCACCTAAATCCCTGATTGTGATTGTAGTGTGACTTCTAGGCACAGTTGCTGAGTGGGTTCCCTTCCAAGTGTTTGAGCTATTCGGGAAGCTTGCTGAATAAATGTGAACAATTTCCAACTGACAAATATTCCTACCAATCTATACAGAAAACTAACTAAATATTGCAAATATTGTTTTGTTATAACGTTTTACTCACTTTTACTTCTGCTCCATCATAGAAGAAATAAAACACTTCAAAGATCATTTGAGAGAACTTTCTGATACTTTAACTTGATAACTATGAGCACCCTGACCGTTTCCAAAAAGAAGGCTATTTGATAGTGATTTGTGCTGTGACCAGGACATGGCATCACTACCATCCTGAGATGTGTGATTAATTGCTGTGTAAAGGATCAGTCAGAAGGCTTCATACATGTTGCACAAGTACTCTTCAACTGAGATCAAACCCTTTTTTGGAAAGAATCACATTTAAAATTGAGTTAACTGGTTAATATTTTGGTATCAATAATAATCCCAAACTTCTGTAGCAAATTGCTTTTTTTCTAGCATCCAAGGGGAATCCAGCCTTGAGCAGGGCACTAATACTCAAAATCTTATTTCACACAGTTAAGGGTTTCTCCTCCTCTTTCACAAGTTGTCAGAGGAGATGGGACTGTCAAGACAGAATCATTTCCTTCTTGGACATACTTTATAACACATAATCAGTTCAAAAACAGCATGTTTTATCAAAAGATAAGTAATTGTTTATCATTTTATCAAAATAAATAAATCACTATTTATCAAAATGTTTACCAAAATGTCAAGTTCCTTTCTGGGGACATTGGGAATATATATATATATATATATATATATATATATATATATATATATATATCAGCATTCACAGACCATTTGGATGTTTGCATCTTCCTTGAGTCTCTTGAGAAACATTGGAAAGATGCCTACAAACATTTTTAAAAATGTGTAAACAGTGAGATTCATTTGCATAGTCTCATCTTTCTCTGAAGACTTGGGATACAGAGCTAAAGAGAACATTTTCAACAGAGGAATCTCAAATGGTAAAGAAGAACTTTAAAAAAAATGTTCAGCATTCTTAGTTATCAGGAAAATGCAAATCCAAAAGTCCCTGAGACTCTACCTTACACCAATCAGAATGGATAAGGTCAAAAACTCATGTGACAGCACATGCTGTCCAGAATGTGGAGAAAGGAACAGTCCTCCATTGCTCGTGGGATTGCAAACTGGTACAACATCTCTGGAAATCAATCTGGTGGTTCCTCAGAAAACTGGAAATAATTCTACCTGAACATATACCCAAAATATGCTCTACTATACCTCAAGGACATGTGTTTCACCATATTTAGCCTTATTGAAATACCCAGAAGATAGAAATATCTCAGGTATCCTTCCACTGAAGAATGGATACAGAAAATGTGGTTCATTTACACAGTGGAATGCTATTCAGCTATTAAAAGCATGAATATTTCAGGCAAATGGATGGCGCTAGAAAATATTGTCCTAAAGGACATGACCTAGATTCATGGTAATTACTTACTGATCAGTGAATATTAGCCACAAAATACAGAATACTCATGATATATTTCACAGACCATGTGAAGTTTAACAAGAAGAAAGGCCCAAGTGAGAACGCTTCAATCCTACTTAGAAGGGCGAACTAAATATTCAGGGGAGGAAGAAGGAGGGAGGGACCTGGATGAGAGGGAAGGGGAAAATGGAACAGGCTCTGGTACGGGGCAGACATCAGAGAAAGTAATAGTGCCAGGAGAATGAATGAAAATATGCAGTTGTGGAAGATACAGAGCAAGGGGTACCTCTAGAAAGTCCAGAGACCTGGAACGTGAAGGACTCCCAGGACTCAATGGGGATGACCTTAGATGAAATGTTTAACAGTTGGAAGTTAGAACCTGAAGAGATCACCTCCAGTAGATAGACATGGACCCTAGTGGAGGGATGATGTCACCCACCTACCTTCAGGATTTTTGACCCAGAATTGTTCCTGTCTAAAATAAATGCAGGGACAAAAATGGAGCAGAGACTGAAGGAAAGGTCATACAATGCCTGGCCCAACTTGAAGACCATTTGAAGGGTAGGCACCAAACCCTGTCACTATTACTGATGCCATGTTGTGCTTGCAGACAGGAGCCTACCATGGATGTCCTCTCAGAGGCTCTTCCAGAAGCTGACTGAGATAAAAGCAGTTACTTACAGCCAACCATTAGACTCAGGTCAGGTACTCTTATGGAAGAGTTGGGGGAAGAATTGAAGGAGCTAAAGGGGATGTTAACCCCAGTGGAAGAACAACAGCATCAACTAACCTGACCATAAGAGTTCCCAGAGACTAAGTCAACAACGAAAGAGCATACATGGGCTGGTTTGTGGCCCGTGGCACATATTAGGAGAGAACTGCCTTGTCTGGCCTCAGTGAGAGAGGCTGGACTTAATTCTGTGAAGACTTGATGCCCCAGGAAAAGTGGTGTTGGTGAAGGGTAAGGTGGAAGGATGAGTGAGTGGATGAGAGAGCATGCTCTCAGAGGCAAAGGGGAGGGGCAGTGGGTGGATAACTCTTTGTGGGTGTAACCAGGAAGAGGGCCAATATAGGGAATGTAAATCAATAAATCATTTAATATAAAAACATAAAAACAGTTTTCAAAAATGAATCTAGAGAAAGTACTGAAGGAGCTGAAAGGGTTTGCAACCAATAGGAAAAACAATAATATCAACCAACCAGCTGCCCCAGAGCTCCCAAGAACTAAACCACAAACCAAAGAGTACACACAGAGGGTTCCATGGCTCCAGCCACTTATGTAGCAAAGCGTGGCCATTTTAGCCATCAATGTGAGGAGAGGTCCTTGGTTCTGGGAAGGCTTGATGCCCCAGTGTAGGGGAATGCCAGGATGAGGAGGAGTTGGGAGTGGGTGGGCAGGTGGGTGGGCATTGTCATAGAAGCAGTGGGGAGGGAGCATGGGATAGTGGGTTTCCGGAGGGGAAACCAAGAATGTGGGATAATGATTGAAATGTAAATAAATAAAATATCTAATTAAAAAAAGTGAATCTAAAGAGTTTTTTTTTTTTTTGTCTTGAAAGAAAGGTGGTATGATTGTTTTAATTTCCCTGCCCCCCTCTCCAAAATAATTCCAACTGTTTCAGAACTGTAAATAAGAAAAGGGTAGGAGTAATTGCATTGCGAATTTGTATGGGAGAAGTGTTTTGTTGTAGTTGTTGCTGCTGCTGTTGTTGTTGTTGCTTTATTTCTTTGTTTTGACTTTATAAATATTTTATTTAATTGTTTTGTATTTCTTTATTTCTACCTGGCAGATTCATGATAAGAGAGAAACTTGGATAGATTTACATCATCATGTTAAGGGTTATGAAATTATGTAAAATGTCAATGGCAGAAACAAGACAACCAACATCCCTGAGCATGCAAAACTAACGAAACAAAGGAGGGCTTTGCAGATGTTGGACATTGCAGATTATGGTCTTGCTCTAAACGGTGAAAGCAGTGTGTTTCTCCATGGTAACATTTGAGATTGTGCACTTCCAGATATTTTATTTAAAAAAAGTTATACCTTGCAAAATGATTTGAGTGACTGGAGAATTTTTGGGCTTCTAATCTCTTAACATCAACACTCTATGAGCAAAGCAAAAAACACAGCTTTGGTTTACTCATTGTAGAGGGAAAAACATCAAACTGGCACTTTTTTTTAAAAGTAAAATATGATTTTCTTAATTAAATAGAATCCTGTTTCAGCAAACCTTCATGCATTCCTGGTATTCTGCGAAGGTTTTACTAATATAGTTTATCAATATCTCATTCTATTTTCCCTTTAAATTATGCAACACATTAGCTAAATTACCTACTAGGGGTTTACTTAACATAATATGAATATAGAATATGGTATTTTGTACAGGCTGAGGAAATAAAAATCCAGATGTAATTTAGAGAGAAGTGGCTACATTTCAGAACTTACACAGCCGAAAAAGGATAGGAGAATTTTGCTAGAGACCATTCCACATTTAACTGGGGAAACTGGTGGGGTTTTTTTTGTTGTTGTTTTGTTTGTTTGTTTGTTTGTATATTTTACTAAATCTCAAAATGAAGGACTGTTTATTTCAGACACAATAATGAAGTTGATGGATGATGGAGTAACTGTGTGAAGAGAGAAAATTTCAAGGCAGAGTAGCATTTAGTTTTTGGCATGGATATTACTATATACTTTCCTATTTTTATTTTTTATTTTTTGCTTAAAGTGACAATTAGTAGCAAAATTAAAAAAGAAGGGCTTAACATATACATTTTGTCAAGAAATGCTTGTGTGCTGTTATAGAAAAGAAAGGAATGATTTCTGAAGGCTTTTGCTCCATATAAAAGAAGACATTTTTTACTAAGACAATAGATAGGATACCTTAATATCATCTCAAGAAATGTCCAGACATTAGCGATGCAGTCTTAAGGTTGTAGACTAATGAACTCATTTGAAAGTCTTTCCACAAGACGAGAGAACTACTTCAGGGTATCTGCCACAGAAGAACCCACATAATAATTTTGCTTAGCTGGGATCTACTACACTTGGGTACATTATCCAGGAAGTCTCAGCTTGCTTCAGCTACTTTTGAAATGAATCCAATCATTGTTTAAGCTTACAGCCATCTTTTGCATTTTAAATCTGACTTGCTTTTTTTTTTTTTTTTTTTTTTTTTTTTTTTTTTCAAAAATGTGGAAGGCAAAAAAATGGGAATCAGAGAGACTTCCATCCAGATTTACAGGAAAGCCTAGCAGTTCAATGCATGACATGGTAAGTTCTCAGCAGGAAATGCCTGAGAAGGCAATATTTGATGCATTGCGTATGAAGCTAAAGTGAGCCTGAGACTCTGGGATATTTGAAATGCCAGAAATGTGAAACATCTGCTGAAAATAGTTGCTGGCAACAAATGGATGCAGCAGAAGAGAGTTGCTTCAAAGAACATGGATACAGCATTGCTATTGTCCATGGTCATGAAATTCACATCAAACTATTGTATCACCTGGATGTTGGGCAGGGAGCTACAGAATGTAATGAAAATCTTACCAAGTTTCAAACTTGCTTTGGTTTGATTTTTCTTTGTTCATCTCCTTTTATTTTATTTTAGAGAGGCAATACTTAATCTGTAAAAATATGTTAACAAAGTCTGTAACCTTTTGAGAAATCACAGCTAAGAGTTTGCTTTAAGTTTCCAAACAAACTTGGAGACGTTTAAACAATACTCAAACCATGACTAAAAATCCTTTTGAAGATGGCTTGAGTACATTTTGTAATATTAGACGGTTTGAATCTTTATGGACCAATGACAAAATTTTATTTTTTGAATGTATGACATTACTAAAGGCTAATAGGTTGAAACATGGCCTTTAGTAGTTCATGCTATAATTTGGGTTTGTTAGAAACTTTATGAAGCAGAAATGCCTACCAACAGGAAGCAGATCTGTTGTGCAATACTCTTAAATTCTGTATCATTTCAGCTTCTTCACACTCTGAGTCTACTATGATGTGAATAACCTCCTCCTCTACATATTCCTAAATTTGTGATATTTAGTTTAAACTCATTAGGCCAAAGAGGAATGAGTAAGTCCTCTGAAACAATGAGCAGGTTATGACATTTTTCCCTTAAGCTATTTCTATCTTGGCCATAGTAATAACAAAATTAACATATGAATCAAAGTTCAAAAGCAAAAAAATTGACTAAAATAATAGAACAAAGTCATGAAAAAGATTACTTATTAACTTAGAAATTATCCCCCCTAAATGTTTTGAATCTATGTATAAAAAAGAAAATAATGCAATACTTGAAATTTAAAAAACAGAATTGAATTACAAAGTTTCCAAAGACTTAATTTATTATATATATATATATATGTTTGCTGTGGATTGCCATTTGTATTTTCTACTTCCTGAAGAGTAGAGCCTCAAGGAGGAGTAGATCACTTACTCAGATGAGGTCAGGTGAAATCTTAATTGGTTGGATAAGGCTAGATCCTATGATTGAACAGTAGAAATAAAAGGCAGAGCTGAAAGTTTTTTTTGTTTGTTTGTTTGTTTTTTTTAATTTGGTTTTTCGAGACAAGGTTTCTCTGTATAGCCCTGGCTGTCCTGGAACTCACTTTGTAGACCAGGCTGGCCTCGAGCTGAAAGTTTTAGGGAGGGGAAAGAGGGAGAAGAAAGATAGACATTTGTCAAGTCTAGATGTTCAGCTTGCATTTATATCAATTGAGTTTTGTGTTCTTTGCATGGGCATTTTGGGGTTGGAGAGTCACCTTTATAAATCTGGCTAGTATATTATAAGTGTCTAGTATTTTATTTCACAGGGCTAAAGGGACCTGAGCGAGCAGTAGCTGACTTTCTGTAGGCCAGCCACAGGTGGTAGATGGCTTGGGAATTGTGAGCTGTGGACCCAGCCATATCAGGAAAGACTGGTTCAATCAGCTTAGCAAGCAGAAACTGAGACAACTAGCTTGGGAGAGTGTTTTTGGCTGGAGTGACTTGGCAGCAGGCTGACCTTGGACACCAGAGCAAAATGACCACTTGGGCTGGCCATGGGGTGGGTGAGACGGCCGATGCCTGTGTCTAACCAGATTTAGCCTGGTTCATTTATAAAACTACATGCTACACATATAAAATATCATTGTAATATGAGGCCACTCTGACAAAGTGGATTGAGCATCTGAAATATCAGACATTATTTTTCTGAGGAACCTACAAGATCATTAGTCCAAGACTGGAATACTGTCAGATATTAATAGTGGTGAAGTCCTCTTCTTGACCATGTAACTTTCTTTGCATTTTATAGATGGTTGTTTTCATGACATATTGAAAATATCCTTTCCTCATTTTCAATTTCTCTTCCCCCCTTTCTTCTTCTCCCCTTCATTTCTCCTCCATTGCCTTACTTGTTCTTCTTATGCTTTCATTGCTAATCCCTTCTCCTCTTCCTCCTTTTTTCTTCTTTTTAAATATTTTCCTCATTTATACTTCTGTACCTTTTCTTTTGTCTTCTTGCATTAATAAGACGTGGAATCCTCATGACCAAGTCTAGAGATGGTATCCGTGAAAGCACTGCTTCTAATTATTTCTTGGTGTAAGGGCTTCAACAGACAAACCCAGAATAGATATAAATATCAGGAACATAATGAAAGATTGTTTAGTTCAGTAGTCATCTTTCAGTCAAAGATGACTTCTGAATAAGGAATTTTCAGAGGAACCTGGTCATACAAAATTCTCTAATGTACTATCACAATCTTTACTGTGTACTCACATAACACAGTACATTAGATAGGTCATGCAAAAACTTGTAGAACTACCGAAAGAAATTGGCAAAGGCTACTGGAATTGAAAAGTGCATTTTTGAAAGTAGCAGATCAAACAGAGCGGGAACATCCTTTCTGCTTCTACCAGAAAGCCTTGCCTTGTGGATCTCATATTCTAGTGAATAAAGTTAAAATGTAAGCATATAAATGCATTCTTTTCTCACTGTATTGAGTATTGATGAGTATTATAAATGAGTACTATGGTGATATAGAGTAAATATGAGATTATCTGCTTTCAGAAAAGGCCTTACATGAATGTGGTTGAACTAAGCTATATTGATGGCTGAGGGAAAACATGCCAAGCAGATGGCACAGCTTCTTTGACTCTTAATCATTAGTTCTACTCATAACTCTCATTATCTAAGACACCTCCATTATGACTGTTCTTTTATGAGCATTAACTATATGCTGGATAAGAATTAAGAGACTCTTCTTGCTACTACATTTTAAAAATCATGACAGTAACCTTAGAAAAATGACTTCATTCTCTTTGAAAGGTTAAAGTGTAAGATCAGTGGAGTGGGCATAACATTGCTTTGTCTACTCTGACTTGATGTCTGTTTCCTGCTGAAAGGATTATCACGTGTTATATTTTCCAAGTATAACTTTGTTTTCCTAAAGAGTATCTCCAGTTCATAACTATTAATAGCTGCTCCTTTATTCTTTTGCACTCTGAAATTTATGTTAGCATATAACATTGTATGGTATAAAAGGAATTGGTAAATAAAGCATGAGAAAAGTATGCTACTGAAATGGTTCAGAATAACAATTTCATTCCTATATCTTGCCTTTCTAAGTGAACTAACTCAGGAAGGCGGCAACCCTTGATTTCCTTTGTCTCTTCTTCCCATGCACACACTAAGACTTTACTTAAATAATACTTTGACTTATCATAAATATTTGGGCCAGTGATTTGCTTTATTTGACAAAATGCCATTTATTATATAGTTCCTTCATCATGAAAAGCTTCAGTTTAATCCTTAATATAAATTATAGAACGTATAGTGGAATAAATTTTGGCTCTCCATGACATAACCATTTGTGACGACCGAATGAAGGTAAAGTGAAATTCAGCAGTCATCTGTAAACTTCTTTGAGATACCTTTGTACAGTGCTTATTGAAGTGCAGAGTGTAAGGCAATTAAGAATAATGAATGATTACATTTGAAATCTCAACTTCACTGGACCCATAATTTATTATGAGTACTTACAAGAACTTTCAGTTTACATTGGGACACTTATATATCTAAACCATTCTAAAAAAAATGTAATTTAAAATATAATAAGAATTTTAGATTAACCATAATTAAAGTAGCTGCAAAAAAAAATCCTCTTCTTAATTAGGTATTTGTAAATTGCTATTTTCTTTGACCATTGACTACAGGTATTCTTTTTAAAGGTATATTTTCTCCATTAAGTTGATTCTATTTGTACTCATTCACAGTCCCATGAGTACTAAATTAAGTAAGAATTTGATTTACAAGATAATGCAAAATTAAATTCAGCCACTGCCTCAATCATAGATTTATTGATCGTAGGGCATTTAATACAAAAGATGTTAGACTAAAGAGAAAATTTTTTATCATTCTTAAATATGTGTATGCTATTCCTGTTAGAACATGTGTTGACTTTAAATTTAGATGAAATTCAGTCTGTATAAAAGTCCTAAGTACAAAGATAGAGAATTAATAAGTTACATATAAGGGGAAATCTAATTTATTTATTGCTGAATAGATGTTTAATTCATTATTTATATTTCTAGATAGGTGTGTGTGTATACTTCATGTAGACATATCCTATATTATCATATACTGAAGAAAATATGCTATAAATACACATATGAATATAATACATGCATATGTACAATCTTCTCACACATGATTATATATTTAAAATTAATATAGATAGATAGATAGATAGATGATAGATA
>NC_034594.1:85513143-85524197 GCF_900095145.1 Mus pahari | reverse complement strand
TAGATAGATAGATGATAGATAGATAGATAGATAGATAGATAGATGATAGATAGATAGATAGATAGATAGATAGATAGATAGATAGATAGATAGAACATTATTTAAAATATTGCCTAAGAATTTGGTATAATGTAGGACTGTTTCTGATTCTGAATAATATTTTGAATTTTAAAGGATTATTAAACTTGTAAAGAAGTGACGGTGGCAGATACCAGGATAAATCATCTGCCGTGGGAGAGCCTGGTAGAATCTTCAGACAGAAAAGAAAAAAAATATATTTGATCAAGGTCATGCCAGGATTAAATCTGTCTCTATAAAAGTGTGCCAAGGGATGCTTAATACCCATACAAAACAGACAGAATCTTGGTTTTATGGTTTCACCTGAAAGACCCTCACATAGTCTCCTTGATTATTAATTTACCCCAGGAAGAATGAAGGTTAACACAACAGGGATTTGAAAGAGAGCATTTTACATTCTTCAACTGCACACTCCAAAGAACTCTATATTTTCATGTATGTTCATTGTAAGCCATACATTTTCACCTAATTATAGTAATTATTTTTGCTTTCCTTGCTTTCACCACCCTGACCTCATCTCTTCCCTTTTCATTACCTGTTTTTGCTGTTTTCCACTAATGTTGTGTATTTTCTTCCTTCCATTCTTCATTCCGTCCTCCTTCCCTTTGTCTCACTCTGTCTCATTCTTCTTTCTTTTTTCTAGATTTCCCTCATCTTACATTCTGGTATCACCATTTTATTACTTAATAGATATACTAAGCTAATAATTCTGAAGATGTTCTTGATTTTTCAACTTATTTGGATATATTAGCTTTAGTTCTTTTTTAATTTTAAATTAAGAAGTTACTGCTTGCATGGCTATTGGAATAGAAATTATTCACTAATTCTCTAATTGGATATTTATGTTGACTATAATAGAAATTTTAGTGTTTAAAAGACAACTAAGGTTTAAGGTAGGATAATGTGCCCCAAGACTGGTAATAAACTTTCACACTCAATCTGTTTTAATATTAATAAAACTCCCCCTGGCAACAAGTGATATAGAATTCAAGTGTCCAATTATTTTGGAATAAGACCTTCAGCTCTTTGTATAGAGTGTATTTTATTATGAAGGGACTAATTATCTTTGTTATATGACTAATGTTCTNTAACCATACCAATGTATTTTAGAATACACGTATAAATAGCATACCCTCAACCCATCCAACCCATGCAACCCAACACTTAACAATATAAAGTGAAAATGCCATCACCTCTGAGGATAAAGCATACACATATAAAAATCATACCTGTTACAGAACATGCTTTGAAGCACAGGACTCCAATACAAATTTCAGCAAAGTAACAAATAATGACAGTTTTTAATGTTATGATTGTACAGTGATAATGACATATTATTTACTATATTTATAGCCCATACCACTTTATGTACAATTACAATCTATTAATATTTATATTAAATTATAGTTTATTCTCTTAAAATACCTATACAATAAATAATTTGTTACATATATTTATTGTAAATAGCCTGATATAACTATTTTGAGGNCTATTTCTCTTCTTATATTTGATAATTTTGACCAATTACATTTATGACAAGTGGCTGCTTATAAAATTATTCTGTGACTTACAAAATTTCATGAGAGCTTGTTTTACAAGCACAATTTCTATACACTAGAGTCTAGTAAGTAGACATCCAGTTTTATGTGGATTTTTATGGAACTCATCATTCAAGTAAAATATGCTATAATATATACCACAATGTGTGAAAGAAATTATACAATTTATTTATAACCTGGGAAAGATTCTAATAGTAAGTTATTGCTTCTTAAATTTTATTTCTGATGAGATCTGAAGACAGAGAACATATTAGTTCAATGAGAACATTTAAGAGTTATTTTTCAAGGTTTAGAACATTTATACTAATACTGGACTGGGAGAGAGAGTAATGAAATAATTCTGAAAGATAAACTAAATGACTTTGGCATAGAAATATTGTATTAATCAAGCCTGAAATAAAACATTTCATCATATAGGTTGGCTTAACTCAACAATCTCAGGAAATTTCTCAGTCTTATAAGACTCAAAGACTTTTTCCCAAGTTCAGTGACTTTCAACTTGTGTGTTAAACTCCCTTTAATGTCAACTATGAGATTTGCTGAACATCATGTACTTACATTACAATTCATAACAATAACAACATTACAGTTGTGAGGTGGCAAAGAAATAACTTTATGGTTGGTGGTCACCATAACATGATGAACTGTATTAAAGTATAACAGCATTAAGAAGTTTGTAAAGCTTGTTTGGAGGTTCTAGCAGGGAGGCCCAGTACTTGTATACTCTTGAAGGAAGACCAGTCCTTCTCTATTTTGGGGACTTCTAAAGCATGTAGCTTCAGAAGGGACGCACATGGTTGCAGTGATGAAGGAAAGGGATACATGTCTAGCCAGCCAGATCAGCCTAATCAACCTGGTGATCAATGGGGTGACAGATGTCACAGTCAGATCACTTTCACAAAGCTATATATAAGTAACAATGACTGCTAGAATCAGAAAACTTTCTCAGTAGCCAAACTCCCTGAAACTCCTCTAAGTATATCAAAGGATGCAACGTTTGTGAGTCATTAACCACTCTGTTCTATGTTTTCTGATAATATATTTGCCTTCAAATTTCCCATGCTTCTCTAAGCCGGCTAGTAAGCCCATAGTCTTCTATCTAACCCAGTATCTTCACTAATTGAAAAATGCAAGGCTTCAGTGAAATTATGTCTCTGACTTCTTTATCAGTGACCTTTCAAAGGTAAAGAGACATTTATTCATGCCTCTCCAGGAAAAGATACACAATAGTGATAAAGGAACAATGAAGGACCCAGGAATAGGTAAATGTCATTTAAATCAGGAGCTTTTTAGTGGAAAGAGAAAGAGAATGGAAGGTAACTATGAACATAATTAAATTCATGTATGAAAATGGCATAGAATAAATATTAAAGCAATAGAACAAAAAATATTTGAGTAGAGGAAGGCTACTGATTTGTTTGACTTAATTTTATATCAAGCCACTTTGCAGTAGTTGTTTATCAGCTTAAGGAGTTCTCTGGTGGAATTTTTGGGGTCACTTATGTATATTATCATATCATTTGTAAATAGTGATATTTTGACTTCTTCCTTGCCAATTTGTATCCCTTTGTCTAATTGCTCTATCTAGAACTTCAGGATAAAGTAGATGATAAAGAAATTAGGGAAATGACATTCTTCACAATAGTCACAAACAATATTACATACCTTGGTGTGACTAGAAAAAAGCAAGTGAAAGATCTAAAAAAAAAAAAAAAAAAAAAAAAGATCTATATGACAAAAACTTCAAGTCTCTGAAGTAAGAAATTGAAGAGAATCTCAGAAGATGGGAAGATCTCCCATGCTCATGGATTGGCAAGATTAATATTTTTAAAATGGCCATCTTGCTAAAATCAATCTACAATTTCAATTCAATCACCATCAAAATTCCAAACTAATTCTTCATAGAGTTAGAAAAAGCTCTTTGCAAATTCATTTAGAACAACAAAACAAAACAAACAAACAAACAAACAAAAAACCCCAAATAAACAGGTTTGTGAAAGCTATTCTCAACAATAAAAGAACTTCTGGGGGAATCAGCATCCCAGACCCCAGACCTAAAGCTATATTATAGAGCAATAGTGATAAAAATTGCATGGTATTGGTACAGAGATAGGCAGGCAGATAAACAGAATGGAGATGAAGACCCAGAAATGAACCCTCACATACATATGGTTACTGGATATTTGACAAAGGAGCGAAACCATCTTGTTGGAAAAAGGCAGCAATTTCAGCAAATAGTGCTGGTTCAACTGGAGGTCAGCATATAGAAAAATGGAAATATATCCATTCTTATTTCCTTTTACAAAGCTCAAGTACAAGTGGATCAAGGACATCCACATAAAGCCACATACACTGAAACTTATAGAGGAGAAATTGAGGAAGAGTCTTGATTTCATGGGCACAGGGGAATTTTTTTCCTGAACAGAAAACCAATGGCTTATGCACTAAGATCAAGAATCGATATATGGAACCTCATAAAATTGCAAGGTTTCTTTAAGGCAAAAGACACTGTTAATAAGACAAAACAGTAACCAGCAAATTGGGAAAAGAACTTTACCAATCCTACATCTGATATGGGGCTAATATCCAATATATACAAAGAATTCAAGAAGTTAGACTCCAGAGAATAAAATAACCCTATTGAGAAATGGGGTAAAGAGAAAGAATTTTACACAGAGTTATATCGAATGGCCGAGAAGCAACTAAAAATAATGTGGTACCTGTACACAATGGAGTCCTACTCAACTATTAAAAACAATGAATTTATGAAATTCTTAGGCATATGGGTAGAACTAGAAAATAGCATCTTGAGTGAGGTAACCCAATCACAAAAGAACACATAGTATGCACTCACTGATAAGTGGATATTTGCCCCCAAATTCCAAATACTCAAAATATAATTCACAGACCACATGAAGTTCAAGAAGAAGGATGATCAAAGTTTGGATGCTTTGGTCCTTCTTAGAAGGAAAACAAAATAATCACAGGAGCAAATATGGAATTAAAGTGTAGAGCAGACTGAAGGAAAGGCCATCCAGAGATGGTTCCACCTGGGGATTCATCCCATATACAATTTCCAAACCCAGAAGCTATTGTTGATCCCAAGAATTGCATGCTGATAGGAACCTGATATAGATGTTTCTAGAGAGGCCCTGCCAGAGACTTACAAATACAGAAGTGGATGCTTGCAGCCAACCATTGGACTGAGTGAGGGGTCCCCAATAGAGGAGTTAGGGAAAGGACTGAAGGAGCTGAAGGGGTTTGCAACCCCAAAGGAAGACAAACAATATCAATCAACCAGACCAACCAGAGCTTCCAGGTTCTAGGCCATCAACACAGGAGTACACATGGCTCCAGCTGCAAATGTAGGAGATCATGGCCTTGTCAGGCATCAATGGGAGGAGAGGTCCTTGGTCTTATGAAGGCTGGATAGAAGTCCCAATATAGGGGTGCTACATCCACTCCAGCAATGACAAGCGCAACAGGCTCCAAAAACCTGGGTGCTGTCCGGAGGTGAAAAGTTCACGGAAACTTAGTCTCCTGGAATCCTGGCATCCTGTATACGGAATGCTCCAATGTACTTGCTTTAGTTGGTAAACAGAGCTGTGGGCTTTCCCTTAATATTGCTTTATTATAAGTGCTTCTAAGGATTGATTTTTTTGACATATAGCTAAGTTAGATTCTAGGTGGTCTTTGATCCGACCTTGGGCATGGGTAGCTAAGTCACTGCCCTACACAGGAATTTATCATTCTCTAGGAAGAAGGAAGTTTGTGATTTAAAGAGGAACCAGAGTAGATAATTAGAACCATAGATAGCTGAGTTACACCCATACACAAGTATTTACAATGGCCTAGGGGGAAGGTGGAGTATAGGAACTATGGCAAGGGCATGAAGCCCTTGCCCCTGGCTTCTAAGTTTACGCTGACTTTAGGTGGAGCTGTTTTTGATCCCAGCTGTTAACTTTGAATTTTATCCCAGTTGGTTCCTGGCAGTCCTTCCATGTTTACATTCCTCTGTTTTGTGTAACTTCGGTATTTTCTTCTGTATAAAAAGTTTGATGCTTGCTTTGACATTATATTCAGATACCACACCCCCCTGTGTCCATATTTGTTTGTCACCCCTCTTTCGCTGACTCCTTGCCCACCTGTAACCGAACCCAAGTTTTGCGTGTAGATCAGGGACCCAATTGAGGTCCATCTGTGGCATAGGGGAATCTGGGACAGAAAGGTGAGAGTGGATGGGTGAGTAGAGGAACACCCTCATACAAGCAAGGAGAGGGAGAATGGGATAGGAGTTTTCAGGGAGGAGAGAAAAATATTTGAAATGTAAATAAAGAAAATATCCAATAAAATATAAGTAAGCATAAAAAATTGTTTGAAATGAGCCACATTTCAGTCATGAAAGTGGCATGTACAATTAAACCCTATGTTAGAAAAACCTAGCTGTAAATAAAATCTAATCACGGACCTATCCAGCAATTTGAAGAGCTAGGATCTTGGGTTTTAGATGCGTAAACATTGAGACTATAACTAGATGACAATTATAATGAATGTGTTAAGAACCTGGAAACAACGAATTTATACTCTGAGATTTCTGAGAAACTATATACATGTTCTCATGTTTTGTTTTTGTTTTAATCATTCCTCAAGTAAGAGGAATTGACACATCTGACTCTTCTTCAATTAACTTGGAAATTAGTGACCATCTGTGTTAACTAATTGTTTTGTCCAAGAATTTAAATTGCACATAACATTATAGAAATAAATAGTATTGAGTGAGGTCTCAGCCCTACTTAAGTTCTGAAACTATCCTTCTAAGTAATATGGTTTATCCAATAAAGATCTAAGGACATAGGGTTTGGTACTACAGGAATATTATGACTGCTAACTTTATATTTCACTTTTGAAATATATATATTTATATTCAAAGAAAGTGTAAAACAGTTGCAAGTATTTAAAGCAAATGTTTTTAGCAAAGTTGAAGTAAAACCTGTTACAAACTTTAATTTGTAACAAGAGAAGTTAATATGTATGCTTCTTTAGAGCCCTTTGTATTTCTTAATTGCTATTCTATTTTTGTTGGAATGTATGCATACATTTCAGTGATTTTCTTCCTTTTCTTATATAAACATTATAGATACTATTTTCTGTACTTTGTAAAATATGAACATGGTATATTTCTTCAGCTTTTCTATTATTTCTATTATTCTATTATTCTATTTTCTATTACTCTATTATTCTATTCTATTTCTATTATTTCTATTATTTTCTGGAATTGTTTAGACTATTTCAGGTCTTTATGATTTCTATTAATTTTATTATATGCTCATCAATTTATTCACAAACTACCTGTTGGGAGTTTTATTGCATAGATACACACACACACACACACACACACACACACACACGATATGTATTTGCAAAATTCAACTAATCTAACAACCTATGTATTGCACACATAATAAAGAAGATATGCATTCATTCACCTTTATTAATTTCTTACAGTATATGTACATTTACAATGACATATTTTGTGTTTGTGAGACTAATATAAATAACATTTTTGTTCCATTTAAATTTGTCTACTGGTATTATCTGTGTTCAATTATGGTGAGCATTGGTGTATAAATATTGCTAAATCACTGTTCTAAAAGTTTCTCAAGAGTGTATAAATTGATAATTGTGCTATCTGTGAATAAGGAAAATTATTTTCTTTCTTTCTCTTAGTTGTGACACTTTGTTCCTTTCCTTTCCTACCATCAGCTTCAAAGCCATTTTAAATGGGAAGAAGTGACTGGAGTTGGATATTTTTAATACTATCTTGTACTGACATCCCTACTTGTACTGATAATTCCATAATCATGATTATGGAGTCCATCTTCCATGTATATATCCACTACTAAAAGAGAATTTTCTTTCCATTTCTTTCTCTTAGCACACACACTTTTAACATTGAAAATTCAAAACATATTACTTTAGTATTTTTTATTATCCAAGAGGAAGATCATAATCATTCACATCTTCTAAGGAAGATCTCATTTTTTTCTATTTATTTAAATGTAATAAGAGATTTTTAGAGTCATAGTACTTCTTGTGCTTTACGTAATGCTTTGCCCTCATTTGTAAGAGCTAAGAGAGAACTGAGAAGTCATTCTTTAAATTTATTAAAAGATAAACATGATGTATATGCTATTTCCTGTATTCTAGTTATGGTATATATAGTAACAACTGGTAAAATCCATTTTTATAACAAGGTATTGAAACTCAAGAAAAAAATAGATAAAAAAAATAAACACTCCACATTCTGTAGCCTGAATTGAGGTAATTAACATAGACAATCCTTGAGAAAAAATAGTTTTTATTAATAATTGCTATTACTGATGAATTATATACTCACACTGGTACAATATGCTGCAGTTGTAGAGGCAATTGGATGACAAGTTCAAGACCATCCTTGGTTTTAATTTTAAAAGACAATTAGTTTGTTCACTAGGTAAGAGTGCTTCCTATCGAAGTTTGATGGCCTGAGTTTGCCTTCTGGAATCTATAGTAGGTGAAGAAAATCTATTCCTTAAATGTGTGCTATCTTCTATACACATGTGCTAGGAGGTATGTGAATATTTTATTATATATATTATAGATAGATAGATAAAATAATTAGTTAAACTAATAACTTATTATTTTGTATATCATTCATTTTTCTAGAATAGCCTCAAGAGTGTAAGGACTCAGTTAATGTATATTGATTTGCAAAAATAGTGTCTATACTTAGATTACTTTGAATTGTTTACTTTTTGTTAGTAATAACTAATCTCAGAGAAATTTTGTCTTTATGAACTCAATTGTCAAATTTTAAGTTCTCTTTGTAACACATTTTCTTGTAATAATATATAGCACAAAGATAAGACTTGGGGCTATTTGTTAGGCATACTTAAATTACAGGACCACTGTGGTACAGTTTGTATTGGCCTTAAACTAATGTTAAGATATAGACAAGGTTAAGTCTTAAGTCTTGAACCATAATTAAGGAAAAATTATGTTTCATTACGTAAGAAATAGGGAATATTTTGAATTACAGTTTACAAGAAGTGTCTCTTGGCAAACAACTTATGCCAGTAGGAGTCTATTGTTGGTTGTGTTGTATTCACAGTCAAGAAGAAGTAGTAGTTCAATATTATTCTCCATCATTTTATTTTTATTCTGTCTGGAACTCTACCACATGGAATTGTGACACCCATTTTTTACCTCATTTTAATCTGGAAAATTCCCTCACAGGTTTTCCTAGAGGAAGGTTTTATATTAAACCAGTATATGTGTGACAAGTGGCTGAAATTATCATTTGGATCTCTGAGTACTAAAACAATTTGTCAGATTATTCTCATTTTCACTCCCAAACATAGTTCTCTCTGGTCTTGGGCATTTTGCCCCTCAGCATTCTTCAGAGGGGCATAGAAAGATTTAAATGGTCACATCCTGTAGCCAGGCAGGACTTTGAGAGGAGAGAGAAGGACATCAATCTACCCACAAAATATTTAACTCAAGATTTTTTTGCATACAAAATATGAAGAAATAAAGATAGAACAGAAACTAAGGAAAGAGCCAACAAATGACTGCCCTACCTTGAGACCCATCCCAGGTAAGTGCACCAAGCCAACTATTAATGATATGCTCTCAGACAGGAACTTAGCATAACCCTCCCCTGAGAGGCTTCATCTAGCAATAGATGGAGGCAGATGAAATCACCCACAGCCAAACACCAGATAAAGAGTGGGGGATATACGTGAGGAAATTTGAGGGGTTAAAGATACCACAAGAAGATGCACAGACAGAATTAAATAACATGGAACGATGGGGCCTCACAGAGCCTGGGACACAAATCAGGGAGCATTCAGCAGCTGGACCTAGACAACCTACACATCTTTAGCAAATGTGTGCTTGGTGTTTCTTTTGTTTCCCCTAAAAAGCAGAATGGGGTCTGTCTCAATGACTGTACCCTGACATTGGATTCCCTTTCCCACTAATTGGACTGCCTGGATGGGCCTCAGTCAGAGAATATGTGCCTAGACATGCTGAGACTAGATACTCCAGGATGGGGTGGTACTGAAGGGGAGGGCTCCCCTTCTCAGAGGAGAAGGGCTGGGAGCAATGAGGGAGGAATTTATAAGGGAATATTTAACTGGGAAGAGAGGAGGTATCGGGGCTGTAATTGGGATGTAAAGTTAATAAAAAGTTAAAATAAATAAGAAAATAAACATAAACAAAAAGAAAATTCAGGCTGACAGGAGCCTGATATGACAAATACAGAGGTAGATGCTCACAACAAACCATTGGACTGAGCACGGGGTCCCCAATGAAGGAGTTTGAGAAAGGACTGAAGGAGCACCCCATAGGAAGAACAACAATATCAACCAACCAGACCCTCCAGAGATTGAAACAATTGAACCACCAACCAAAGAGTACACATGGAGGGACTCATGGCTTCAGTCGCATATGTAGTAGAGGATGGTCTTGTTGGGCATCAATGGGAGAAGAGGCCCATGGTCATGTGAAGGCTTGATGCCCAGTGTAGAGGAATTCGAGGGGAGGGAGGCAGGAGTCAGTGGGTGGGTGGGTGGGTGGGGGAGCACCCTCATTAGAAGCAGGGGGAGTGGGGATGGAATAGAGGGGGGGGTTCCAGGGGAGAAACTGAGAAAAGGGACAACATTTGAAATGTAAATAAAGAAAATATCTAACTTTAAAAATAACTGTTTAATTCAATGTTTAAAATCTTTTTAAGTTGTGCATTATTACATGATTTATCACTTTGCTTTATTTATTTGCTTCCTCCTCTTATTTCTTCCTTCCTTTCTTCTCCCTTCCTTCCCATATCCATAGGATTTCCTTCCTCCATATCTCATTCCTTTCCTTTCTCCTTTTCCCACATATGAACAGATAACCTTAATCACAAATATATGGTGAAATGATTGGGACTGATCTTGGATATGATACACAAAAATGTGGCATTCAAATCTTAAATTAGTAATGTACTGATGGTCAGGTGAATATAAAATTTGCAAGTATCAAAGAATCTTATATCAGGAATTTCAGAAATGCATGAATTTGAAATGAGTAGAAAGGAAGGATTTATGAAAAATATATACAATTATTTAAAGTTTTGTGTATTTTCTTTAATGTAGATTGAAATTCTCACTTGCAAACACAAATATAAATTTATATTATATAAATATCACCATAAAATAAAAAATCACAGAGAGCAACTTAGAAATTTCCAAAGTGAAAGTTATTTAAGGTTTTTAATAAATATATTTAATTTGAAGTCATACTACCTCATGAGAGTAGAGTATTCTTAGCCGGGCGTGGTGGCGCACACCTTTAATCCCAGCACTCCGGAGGCAGAGGCAGGCGGATTTCTGAGTT
>NC_034594.1:85490416-85512933 GCF_900095145.1 Mus pahari | reverse complement strand
AAAAAAAAAAAAAAAAAAAAAAAAAAAAAAAAAAAAAAAAAAAAAGAGAGAGAGAGAGAGAATAGAGTATTCTTATTAGAACACAAATACATTATTGCATCAATAATGATGAATCCAGCAAATCTGGATTTTTCTCTGTTTTTATCTTTATGGTTTTTTGTTTGTTTTTTATTTATTTTTCTGTTTCATAAATCAGATCCTCTGGAATTACTCTAGAAATAGATCTTGGGGAGCTAAACATTATATAACATAATTATAAAGTTTAGTTTAAGAAAAAAGTAAAAAGTCATTCTTGGATAAGTGAAATGGCTTTGTGTATTTGGAGGTGCTAATCATGCCTTCATGGAAGAAATCCTTCTTGGCACATTTTGAGGATTCAGAAAACAACATTGCTCTTTTGTTTAACTGATGTGAAGAAGAATGGCCTGTCAGCAAAAATACTTTAGGCTATCTGAGTAAATTGATTTGTGACATCTTAAAGGAAACCAAATCTAATGTACTTAATAATATGACACACAAAGCTGTGTACATAGAAGAGACTTTTTAAAACAAGTGATAGTAGCAATTTAAAATTACTGTTTTCTATTTTGTGTTATTGATAAGAAGTTTTTAATTCTTATGTATATGATAATCTTCTCTTATTGTATAATTCAGTTATTTTGATATTTCCATAGGAAACCCTGACATAACATTTAATTATATCCATACAATATATATGTGTCTAAATACGAATGTACATACACATAGTCTCTGTTCAAGTAATTTAAGATAAATAAATCTCCAATTTTAGCCTCATAAACAGAAGTCTTGTTATGTTTTTTTTCCAGTAAAGGATTTTTAATTTTCACAGTGGTTATATTTAAAACTCAATATTAAAATGCTGGCATATTCTTAAACCAGGTATCTATCAATCAAAGAAAAATTTTGATCTGTAAATTATGCAGCTTCTTTCTGATATCCTTATCTCAAATGCACAAATGTCTGCAATTATATTTGGCCAGTGGTTCCTCATGTTAACATTTTGATTGACCTTGAAGATATTGTTTTGGGATTCCACCAACACTAGTAATTAGAGCACTATTATGCCTTTTATTTAACTCAGGACATATTTAGACTTTGATCAATGCATTCATTACACCTGTTGATTGATAATTATAGTGCATTTCATGCCAACTTCTCTGCCTCCCTCATTAATTGTCCTGCTGTAGTATACAAATATTGTTAATACATGATTGACATCTATTATGCCAAATGTGTGATTACATTTTACACTCAGTTTGTACTGAATTGTTCTTTTCCTGCACAAAATTCTCAGCTTATATTTGTTGGAGTTTATTTGTCCCACTAGTATGGGTGCAAGCAGTCATTCCCTTATTCTTGTGCCTGTCTGCCTTTTTCTGATTTCTTTTACATACATATTGAGCCTAAATGCATTGGCCTTAGATAAACTAGGATTTCTGATGGGTACACACAAAAATCTATATCTGTATCTATATCTATACCTATATCTATGTCTATGTCTATATCTATATCTATCATCTATCTCTATCATCTCTACCTCTATCTATCTCTATCTCTATCTCTATCTCTATCTCTATCTCTATCTCTATCTCTATCTCTCTCATCTCTATCTCTATCTCTATCTCTATCTCTATCTCTATCTCTATCTCTCTCTCTCTCTCTCTCTCTCTCTCTCTCTATCTCTATCTCTATCTCTATCTCTATCTCTATCTCTATCTCTATCTCTATCTCTATGGTCTCTAATCTCTATATATTACTGAGGCTCAAAAACAGGTACTTGGGGCTAGAGTGATTGCTCAGTGGTTACAGTGTATACTATGCATGCAGAATACCAGATCCTCTTCTTGTCTGTATAACCATGCCATTTACAGTCTACATATCTAATTCTACATCCAGAAGATCCAAAATCTTCTGGCCTCTTATATTTATGTGCACTTACCCTCCATTCCCTAAATATACACATTATTATGTGTAATAATAAAAATAATAAAAGTGATTATTTAAAAATCCTAAGTCCTTTTGCTTGCTTCATTAGCATACTGTCAAAGGAAACATCTCTAGATATTTACAGACTGTTCTTTTTTAAATTTTTAATTAGAATCCCTTCTCATTTTTCAGATATTTGAAGAACTATATATATATATTTGTTTGAGTATGTTTACATGTGGATTTGTATCCATGAGAGTGAATGACTGTGAAGCTCACAGTCATTAAATACCTCAGATTTATAATTATAGGTATTTTAAAGCCATTCAATGGAGGTGCTGGGAAATCAAGTCCTCTACAAGAAAAAGGATATATATATATATATATATATATATATATATATATATATATATATATATATATATATATTTAACAACTGAGTATTCATACAGTTAGTTAACTGGAATCTTAAAATGGAAACACTCATTGATATTGCTATCTGTATTTGAATCAAAGATAATTAAATGTACCATTTCAACTTAATAATTTAATAATATGTGGCTAGTGGTAATATTTTTGAAACTAGGGATACAGACATATTTTTATTCTCCCTCCCTTGTTTCTTTCTTCTCTGTTCCCCATAACTTTCATTCTTTGATGCAATGCTTTATGTAGCCCAGACTGGCCTTGAATACTTTACAGTATAGCTGAGAATGGCTTTAAACTATAATTCTCTAACCTCATCTCTGAAGTATTTATATCTTAGGCACATGCCATGTCTTTCAACAAAATACCTTGCATTTATATATTTTGGCAAAGGTACTGGGCAAATGAGACATTGATTTGTTATCATAATCTAGACCTAGAGAGAGATGATATTACAGATTTGTCATTTAAAATATTAATAACAGTACTTTATACTTCTTTCAGTATGACATGATTTACTAGTATAGATTAACAATTGACATATTGCTTCCCTTCATGAAGAGTTTGTTGAATGTGTGATATTTCATCCATTTATTCAATAATATTTGTGCCCACATATGTTGTTAATACCTCAGACCCCTGATGACAACTCGATTTTACCTTTTATCTTCTTAGTACATTTTCTCTACTTTCAACATTTTGCATGTCTTCATAAATTAACATGATGATGTGTTTGACTCCAATGACTGATAGATTCTAGACCCTGCTCCTCCTAGAGCCTGAAACAGAACCTTTTTATTTTGAATCATAAAATACACAGTAAAAAGAAAAAGTAGAAATTCGGTAGAATTTGTAATAGGATCTAATAAAATGCATATGCATCAGAAGATAGATGAGTCACAAGAATGTAAAGTGTTACAGCCATAACTGCTGTAAGCAAATTAGTTATAAGTGCTATTTGTTGAAATGTTCCTTAACCCATCCATGTTGCAGTATTATTTTTTCTTTTATGTCATTACATGACTTTAATCATTTCTTAATTAGAGTTGATCATTCCAATTTTTATTCACATTGCTACATGAACGTTTAGTGCCTGCATATATTTCTCATGCTTTTCTTAGTTTCATAAATGAGTTCACAATAGGAAGCCCTTGGTTTAGAATGTTTTGTTTTTCTTATTTCTGTATTTTCAGTTGACATTCTAAAGTAAGAAGGGTTTTCAATGTTAGAAACTGTGTAAAAATATTCTTTTTAGCTAAAATAGGAATACTGTTTGAAATAAGCTTCACATTTACTTTCCATGAATTTTGTTTTTCTGTTCTTATATTTCTCATATTAATGACAGAATATTACAAAACACTTTTATAATTATAAAGAAATTATGGGCTTGGATATACCTCAGTGAGTAATGGGTTTGGCGCACAAGCATGAAAACCTGAATTTGGTAACAGAAGCAACATAAAATGCTAAACATGATGATGTGTGCCTTTAATGCCCGTGCCAAAGAGAAAGAGAGTATATATACCCTTGGGCTTGTGAACTAGCTTCTCTAATCATTTGGCAAGCCTTATATTCAGAGCGATGTCTTACATGTACAAATAAAGTGAAGAATGATAGCTATCTACCCCTGGCCTTTACATACAAGTGTATACACACTGGCATTTACACCCATCTGTATACACACATACATACAAACCATATGCTTATACACTTACAAAAAATAGTCTTTAATGCCTAAATACTATTTATTGTTAATATTGAATATAATTTTATACCATGTAATATAAACATGAAAATACTATTTGGGCATTTCTTTTATTTCTTATAAAATATTATTTTTCCTTATTCTTCTGTCATACAATATATTCCAACTGTACCCTTCCTTCTTTCCACTTCTCCCAGTTTCTCCCAGGAGAGAGAGTATCTGGAGAAGTTTCAGCAGTTGAAGGTGCTGGTGAATTATTAAACCAACTCCAGATTCTTAAAAGATTAATCCTTATACTCCTGCTTTCTGCTCCTCTAGAACCACTCCAGGTACCAACTTCTATATTAGTTAGGGTTCTCTAGACTCACAGAACTTTTGATTAGTCTCTATATAGTAAGGGAATTTGTTGATGGCTTACAGTCTGTAGTCCAACTCCCTAACAGTGGTCTGTAGCAGCTGTGAATGGAAGTCCAAGGATCTAGCAGTTTCTCAGTCCCACAAGGCAAGCAGGCAAAAAAGAGGTAATCTTTCTTCTTTCAATATCCTTATGTAGGTCTCCAGGAGAAGGAATGGCCCAAATTAAAGGTGTGTGCCTCCGCGCCTGGATCTGGGACATACTTTGTCCCAGATGACCTTGAACTCAGAGACCTCCCTGTCTTAATCTTCTGGTATTCATAGCCACTATTTCTCAAGATCCCCATGCCAAGATCCAGTTCAGAAACTTGTATCTCCCAACCTCCAGATTAGGATCACAGTTGAGCCTGCCAATTTTGGATTGTATTTCAATCCAGATATAGTCAAGTTGGCAACCAGGAATAGCCATTATGCTACCTCTCTCCCCTAATTGCAATTTTCTTTTTTTTTTCCCTTCAGAAAAGTGTAGGCCTCTCAGGGATACCAAACACAGTATGAAAAGTTGCAACAAGACTAGTCACAAACCCTCATATCAAAGCTGTACAAGGCTCCCCAGTGCAGGCCAAAGATTCAGAGTCTCCCCTAATCCCACTGTTAGGAGTATTTCTCAAGAAGAAATATTTTCAGAGGACCTAGTCCATGCTCATGCACGTTCCATAATTGCTGCTTCATTCTCTGTGAGTAGCTACAAACCCCGCTTAGTTGATTCTGTGGGCAGTGTTCTCCTGGTGTCCTCAAATACTTGGGCTCCTACAATCTTTTCAAGCACTCTTTTGCAAGGTTCCTCTAACTCTGCCTAATGTTTAGTTATGGGTTGTGGTATCTGCTTCCATGATCTGCCAAAGGAAGTCTCTCTGATGAAGAATGGGTTAGGCATTCATCTATGAGTATAGAAGAATATCATTAAGAATCTTTAAGACTTTTTTTGCCAGTCCTGATAGCTTCTACTCTTGTTCTTTGAACTTTCGTTTTCTAGCTATCCTGTGAGAATGTCAGGCATGAGCTCTCTCTTGTTATATGCATCACAAATTAGACCAATGATTGTTTGGACACTCCTACAAGTTTTCCAGCATGATTACCCCAGCATATCTTGCAAACAGGACCAGTTGTAAATCTAAGGTTCAGATACAATAGTGTTTCAAACACACCAGGAGAAGTCTTGCCTGGTTATAGATGGCCAGTTCAGGCTCTGTATCCTTCATTCCTGAGTCTTCACTGAGGTCACTATCTTAGGTACCAGGGAGATTCACTAAACTAGTTTTCCACATCATTGCCCAGATTATAGCCCCTCAAATTCTACACATTTTTCCTGCACCTTCTCAGTGCATCAGTCATGTATCTCCAACCTGATCTTGCCTGTTACAGTTGCTACCTGTCCCCAAGTACATCCAAAACTTCCATTTTCCCTTGTCAGGGAGATATATTTATAGCTCCTAGAACTCTCTTTGATATTTAGCTTGTCTGGGTCTCTGAATAGTACCTTTATTATCCTTTCCTTTGCAGTGAATAACCACTTATAAGTAAAGGTGTGTCATTGTCATAGTCAGGGTTTCTATACCTGCACAAACATCATGACCGAGAAACAGTTGGGGAGGAAAGGGTTTATTCAGCTTACATTTCCACGTTGCTATTCATCACTGAAGAAGTCAGGACTGGAACTCAAGCAGGTCAGGGAGCAGGAGCTGATGCAGAGGCCATGGAGGGATGTTCTTTATTGGCTTGCTTCCACTGGCTTGCTAAGCCTGCTCTCTTATAGAACCCAAGACTACCAGCCCAGGGATGGCCCTTCCCACAAGGGGCCCTCCCACTTGATCACTAATTGAGAAAATGCCTTACATCTGGATCTCATAGAGGCATTTCCTCAACTGAAACTCTTTTCTCTGTGATAACTCCAGCTTGTGTCAAGTTGACTCACAAAACCAGCCATTACAATTGACCCCTTGTCAACTTGACACACAAACACATCACTAGTAAGCCTCAACCCTTACATTCTTATTCATCACCAATATCTTAACAACTTTAAAAGTCCCACAGTCTTTGCAAATTCTTCAAATTTCAAACTCTCTTAAAATCCAAAGTCTTTACAATTAAAAGTTTTTTAACTGTGGGTTCCACTAAAATACTTTCTTCAAGAGGGATAAGCATCAGGGCACAGTCACAATGAAAAGCAAAATCAATTTCCAACTGTGCAATGTCTGGGATCCAACTCACAGACTTCTGGGCTCCTCCAAGGGCTTGGGTCACTTCTCCAGCCATGCCCTTTGTAGCACACACCTTGTCTTCTCAGCTCCAGCTCCAGCTGCCTGTACTTCACTGCTGCTGTTCTTGGTGGTCATCTCATGATACTGGCATCTCCAAAAGGCTGATGTCTTCCACTGTAACTAGACTTCAACACTAGCCTCTCATAAACTCTCTTCATGGTGCCAAGCCTCAACTCCTTTGCATGACCCCTTCAGTCCTGGGCCATCAATTGCAACTGAGGCTGCACCTTCACCAATGGCCTTCCATGGCCTCTCACAGTGCTTCCATGACCTCAGCTGCTCTGCATGACCCCTTCATGCCTCCAAAACCAGTACACCACCTGACTAACTCTTATACATTACCAATCCAGCTGTATCACAAGGTACAACCTTGGCTATCTCTGGAACACAGCCTCTGTGCTCTCAGAAAACACTTCCCAGAAGATGTCACCTCAATGATGCTGGTCTCTTCTTAATTACCCCTAGTTTCTTAGCTCCAGCTAACCAGCATCAATAGTCCCAGTAATACAAAGATTTCACTTTAGTAGTTCTGGTATCTTGTTAATCACAGCTGATTCTTCAGCCCCAGCTAACCAAAACCACAGAATCTCCACAATTCAAAATAGCAATGGCCCTGAAAAGAATCTTTAATTTTCCTTCAGAAATTTCACAAGCCAGGCCTCCACTGCTTGTGGACGTTGTACATCGTGGTGCGGAGCCTAGTGCGCACCACGATGTACAACGTCCACAAGCAGGAAAGGGTTTATTCAGCTTATATTTCCACAGTGCTGTTCATCACTGAAGAAGTCAGGACTGGAACTCAAGCAGGTCAGGGAGCAGAGCTGATGCAGAGGCCATGGAGGGCTTGCTTCCACTGGCTTGCTCAGCCTGCTCTCTTATAGAACCCAAGACTACCAGCCCAGAGATGGCCCTTCCCACAAGGGGCTCTGCCCCTTGATTACTAATTGAGAAAATGCCTTACAGCTGGATCTCATGGAGACATTTCCTCAAGTGAAGCTCCTTTCTCTGTGGTAACTCCACCTTGTGTCAAGTTGACACACAAAACCAGTCAATACAATCATGTTTGCCTTATTCAGGATGATTTTTTTCTTTCTAGTTTCATCCAATTTCCAACAATTCTCATGATGTCATTTTTTAAAAAAATAATAGCAGAGAAGTACTGTAGTGTTTAAGTGTATCACATTATCTTTATTTGTTCTGAAGCTGAGGGACAGCTAGGTATTGTCCAGTTGTTGACTATTATTAACAAAGCAACTATAAACAAATTTTAGCAACTCTCTCTGTGGTAGGATGACCCTTCTTTTGTGTAAATGCTCTAAATTAGTAAAGCTGAGTCTTTAGTTATACCAATTTTCAATTTTTTGAGAAACAACCATATTGATTTCCATAGTAGTTGTTCAAGTATGAACTCCCACCTGCATGGAGGGTGTTCCCTTTGCCCAGCATTCTTACCTGCATAATATGTCACTTATTAAGATGTGTTATTGATCTTAGCCATTCTAACAGGTATAAAACAGAATCTCAAGATAATTTTGATTTGCATTTCCCTAATGGATAAAGATGTTGAATATTTATTTAAGTATGTATCAGCTATTTCAGAGGCCTCTAATGAAAACTCTCATTTTTTAGAAATGCAACCCATCTTTAACTGGATTATTTGGGATGTTGTCTATTTTCTTGAGTTCTTTAGTTATTTGGGATATTAGATCACTGTTGGATGTGGAGTTGGTGAATATATTTTCCCATTCTGTAGGCTACTTTTTTTTTTTTTAATCTTACTGGTGGTGTTCATTACCTAAAAAAAGATTTTTTTATAAGGTCCCATTTATTACTGTTCAGTGCAGAAACAGTGCACTGTTCCGGAAGTCATCTTCTAAACAATGAATTCAAGTATGTTCCCTACTATTTTTGTGATCAAAACTTTAATTCCAAGGTTTCTCACAAACATACTACAAATACAAATGAGAGTGTGAGAAGAAAATCTTGTTCAGTAACTCAAATGTTGAGCTTTAAGATGTAGTTTTAAAGTTACTCTTTTATTAGGTTTACTGTGTCTAGTTTTATGTTGGGGTCTTTGATCCAACTGGAATTGAGTTTTATGTAGGGTGATGAATATTGATTTATTTGTGTTGTTCTATGTGCTGAAATCCAGTAGCACCAGCACTATTTGTTGTAGGTGCTTTTTAAATTTTCTTTTCCTATTTTGTATTTCAAGTTTCTTTCTCAAAAATCAGGTTTCTATAGGTGTTGTGGTTTTATGTCTGGGTCTTCTGCTTGATTCCATTATCAGTGTGTTTGCTTTTTAGCCAAATACCAGACTACTCTACGTACTGCTTTAAATCACAGAAGGCAATACTTCCCAGAGTGTTTTTGTTATAGATGCTTTTTTGTTTGTTTTTTTGTTTATTGTTCAGGATTATATTGGTTATCATGTGTTTTATTTTTTCCTTGTTTTTTGTTTTCTGTTTTGTTTTTCATATGAAATTGAGTATTGTCCTTTCACAGCGTGGAAAGAATTGTTTCGCAATTTTGATGGTAATTCCTTTTGAAATGGTAATAAGCTTTATTATATTAGTGTTACTGATCTATGAACCTGGAAGACCTTTATATCTTCTAATACCTCATATTTTTTACTGTAATTTTTTTACTTCAAACATTTGAAGTTTTGGACATACAAGTCTCTTACTTGCTTGTTTAGGGTTAACACCCAAAATATATTGTTTGTGACTATTGTGCTGGGTGTTTCCCTGATTTTTTTCTCAGCACATTTGTGTTTTTATATGTAAGAGAGCTACTGAACTTTTTAGATTAATACTATGTACAGCCACTTCACTGAAGTTTTCTTAGCTGTAAATGTTTACTGTCATAATTTTTGGGGTCACTTATATGAATAATATTATATAATCTAAAAATATAGATAGTTTGACTTCTTCCTTTCCAATTTGTAACAACTTTATTCCCTATAGTTTTCTTGCTGCTTTAGTTATAATTTCAAATTCTATGTTGAATATACATGGAGATAGTGGTCAGCCTTGTCTAGTTGAGTGGATTTTTTTCCTCTTTCTTTCTTTCTTTCTTTCTTTCTTTCTTTCTTTCTTTCTTTTTTTATGTTTTTTTTTCCATTGAATTTAATGTTGGTTACAGGCCTGTTGTACATTGCCTTTCTTATGAAAAAGTATGTCCCTTAATTTTATTCAATATTTTTATCATGAATGGGTATTGGGTTTTTTCAAACATGTTTTGATTATTTAATGAGTTTATCATGTGGGCTTTTTCTTTTCTAGTTTACTAATATGATGGATTATACTGGCAGATTTTCATATGTTGAACCATCCGTGCATAACTGGAATCCTACATGATTGTGGTAGCTGATCTTTCTGATGTGATTTCGAATTCTGTATCCCAGTATTCTCTTGAGTACTTTCATATCTATATTAATAAGGAAAATTGGGCTGTAATTTTTTTTGATGAATCTCTGTAGCTTGGATGTTATGGTAAATTCTGGCCTCATAAAACAAATTTGGTAATGTTTTTTATGTTTCTATTTTGTGGAATAATTTGAGGAGGTATTGTCATTAAATCTTCAATGAAAGTCAAGTACAATTTAGTCCTAAATATTTCTGACTCTGCCTTCTGCTCCACATTGGGAGCTATAAATGATTGTCTCTATTTCTTTACAGATTATAGATTTTCTTAAATTGTTTATCAGATTTTGATTTAACATTGATAAGTGATATCTATAAAGAAAATTGTTCATTTCTTTTAGACTTTTCAGTTTTGTGGAGTACATGTTTTACCTATTTAGTCTTTGAATTTTCTTGGTGTCTGTTGTTATGTCCCTATTTTTGTTTCTAATTTTATTAATTTGGATATTTTCTATTAATGTTTTACTTGGTTTAAAGAAGAATTTGTCTATATTGTTGATGTTCTCAAAGAACTCTTTGCTTATGGAGTATGTGTATTGTTCTTTTTGTTCAAGAATTATGATAGCACCCATCAGTTTAATTATTTTCCACAGTGTACTCCTCTTGGATTTGCTTGCTTCATTTTGTTCTAGAGCTTTTAGGTATGCTGTGAAGTGGCTACTATGAGATTGCTACAGTTACTTTATGATGCCATTTAGTTTAATAAACGTTCCTCTTAGCATGGATTTACTTGTGTCCAATAAATTTAAGTGTATTGTGAATTCATTTTCATTCAATTCTAGGAAGTCTTTAACTTCTTTCTTTATTTGTGATTTGACTCAATAGTCATTCAGGAGACAGTTACTCAGTTTCTGTGACTTTGAAGGCTTTCTGCTGTTTGTCTTGTTGAAATCCATTCTTAATCCTTGGTGGTCTAATAACATACAGGAGGTTATTTTATATAGCTGGTATCAGTTAAGAATTGCTTTACAATCTGTTTGAAACTTAATTAATTGTAATTAATTTTACAGAAAGTTCCTTGAGTCTTTGAGAAGAACATTTATTTATTTATTTATTTATTTATTTATTTAGTATATCTACATCTGATATCTACAGTATTTCTCTGTTTAGTTTTTGTCTGGATGACATTTTCATTAGTGAGAGTAGGGTATTGAAATTTCCTACTGTCAATGCATGAGATTATATTTGAGAATTATTCTTTATTAATGTTTCTTTTAAAATTCTGGGTACCATTTTGTTCAGGACATAGATGTAAATAATTGAAATGTCATCTTGGAGAGTTTTCCTTTGATGAACGTGAAGTGTTTCCTTTCCTGTCTCCTTTGATTAATTTGTTTGAGGTCAGTTTTGTTAGACATTTGAATGGCTATACTAGTTTTTTTCTTTCGTCCATTTGCTTGGAAAGTCTATTCAAACCCTTTACTCTGAGGTAATGTCTATCTTTGATGCAGAAATGTGTTTATATAGATGTAGCATTAAGATGTATCCTCTTTTAACATTCATTCCCTAAATCTGTGTCTTTTTATAGGGGAATTGAATCTATTGAGATTAAGAGCTATCAATGACAAATGACTATTAATTCTAGTTATTTTGTTGTTTTGAAGGTGGTGTTGGTCTTGTTGTTACGGGTGGTGTGTGTGTTCTCCATCTTTTGGTTTTGCTTCTTTTAGATCATTTTCTGTGGTTTCTCCAGTGTAGGTAAACTTCTTGAAATGGAGTTTTTCTTTTAGTATTTATCTTCTGTAGGGCTGGATTTGTAGATATATACGTTTAAAATTTGAATTCATGAATATCTTGATTTCTCCATTTAAGTTGATTGCAGGTTTTTCTGGTTCAGAAGTCTGGGCAACTATCTTTGTTCTTTTAAAATCTGCAACAAACTTTTCAATGACCTTTGTGGTTTTAAGAGACTCCATTATGAAATCAGGTATAGTACTGCTAGATCTAACTTTTTATGATACTTTCTTGTCTTAGTCAGGGTTTCTATTCCTGCACAAACATCATGACCAAGAAGCAAGTTGGGGAGGAAAGGGTTTATTCAGCTTACATTTTCATACTGCTGTTAATCACCAAAGAATGCAGGACTGGAACTCAAGCAGGTCAGAAAGCAGGAGCTGATGCAGAGGCCATGGAGGGATGTTCTTTACTGGCTTGTTCAGTCCACTCTCTTATAGAACCCAAGACTACCAGCCCAGAGATGGCACCACCCACAAGGGGCTCTCCCCCCTTGATCACTAATTGAGAAAATGCCTTACAGCTGGATCTCATGGAGGCATTTCCCCAACTGAAGTTCCTTTCTCTGTGATAACTCCAGCTGTGTCAAGTTGACACAAAGATATCCAGTACATTGCTTATGTTCCGTCACACATTTTATCATTTTTCTTTGTTGTATGTGTTTATTGTTTATCTTATTATATGGTGAGAGGAACTTTTTTTTCTGGTCTAAACTATTTCCTATTCTGTATGGATCTTACATAGGCACCCAATTCTTTAGATGCAAAATGATTTTCTTCTATGATTTTTATTTTTTATTTTTTGATATTTAATTTAATTATATTTGAAATGTTACCCCCTTTCCCAGTTTCTACCTCTGCAAGCCCCCAATCCCTCCCCCTCCCCCTGCTTCTATGAAGGTGCTTCCCCACTCCCCCACATATTCCTACCTCACTGTCCTAGCATTCACATACACTGGGGTATCCTTCAAAGGACTAAGGACCTCCACTCCCGTTGATGCTAAATAAGGCCATCCTCTGCTACATATGCAGCTGGAGCTGTGGGACCCTATTTGGTTGGTGGTTTTGTCCCTGGAAGCTCACTATGGCAGGTCTGGTTGTTAGATATTGTTGATCTTCCTATGGGGATGCAATCCTCTTTAGCTCCTATAGTCCTTCTCCTAACTCCTCCACTGGTGTCTCAGTGCTCAGTCAGATAGTTATCTGCAAGCATCTGCATCTGTATTGGTCAGGATGTGGCAAACCCTCTCAGGAGGCCTCTATATCAGATTCCTGTCAGCAATACTTTTTGACATCAACAATAGAGTCTGTGTTTGGTGGCTCCAAATGGGATGGATCCCCAGGTGGGACAATCTCTGGATGGTCTTTCCTTTAGTCTTTGCTACAACCTTTGTCAATTTATTTCATTTAGTCAGGAGAAATTCTGGGTTAAAATTTTGGAGATGGGTGGGTGGCCCTATCCCTCTAAATGAAGCTGTGCCTAACCTCTGGATATGGCCTCTGCTGGTTCTCTCTTCCATTTGTTGCATATTTTACCTAATGTCATTCTCACTGGGTCCTGAGAGCCTCTTGCTTTCTTGGATTCTGGGACTTTCTGGTAGCTACCTCCAGTTTCCTTTCCCCCATTGCTACACACTTCTATTCAATTTCCTGATTTCTGTATTTCTGCTCTGTCTCTTCCTATACCAGATCTTCACACATTTTTTTCACCTGCCCTTCCTTTCTTCCTACCCCTGACCTCCCATGGTTATTTTATTCCCCCTCTATGTAGAACTGAAGCATTCACACTTTGGTCTTCCTTCTTCTTGAGCTTCATATGGTCTGTGAATTGCATTTTGTTGATATCGAAAAGTATTGGTTATTCTGAGATTTTTTTGCCTAATATTCACATGTCAGTTGGTATAGACCATGTGTTTTCTTTTGTGACTGGGTTACCTCACTTAGGATGACATTTTTAAGTTCCATCCATTTGCCTGTGAATTTCATGGAGTCATTGTTTTCATGAAGTCATGGAGTCATAGCTGAGAAGTAATCCATTGTTTATATATGCACCACATTTTCTGTATCCATTAATCTGTTGGAATTCTAAGATCTTTTCAGATTTTGGCCATTATACATAAGGCTGCTATGAACATCGTGGAGCATATGCCCTCATTGTATATTGGAGCATTTTTGGGGTATACCTGTGTCCTCAGGTAGTACTATGTTCAATTTTCTGAGGAACCACCAGTCTGATTTCCAGAGTGGTATACCAGCTTGCAATCCCACAAACAATGGAGGAGTATTCCTCTTTCTGCACATTCTCGACAGCATCTGCTATCATCTGAGTTTTTGATCTTGGCCATTATGACTGGTATGAGATAGAATCTCAGGGTTGTTTTGATTTATATTTCTCTGATGACTAAGAACACAACATCTGCCCCAACACCGTATATAACTAGGACCCCTCCAGGAATCAGGGATGCAGGAAGAAACCCCTACCCTGCCAGAGACACACATTCCTTCCATTTTTTTACCTGTGCCTTGAAGGGACCCAGAGCTTTAGCTTCCAACCCACAACAACCAGAAAACACTTGACTCCCAGGAACTCTGCCACTCCCAGGAACTCAGGGTCATAAAATCCCCCCAAAAATCACAGGATCACAGAAAGAGTTGGATTCCCAGGATACATGACACAAGCAGGCTCACAAAAGGGAAAGGATACAGTCATAGACAACAAAAGCAATTAGAGGTAACCAGATGGTGAGAGTCAAGAACAATACCATAAGCAACAGAAATCAATGCTACTTGATGATATCAGAACTCAGTTCTCCCAGAACTCCATTCCCTGGATATCACAACAAGCCTAGAAACCAAGATTCAGATCTAAAATTCCATCTCATGAATATAATAAAGGACTTTAAGAAGGATATAAATAACTCTCTTAAAAAATACAGGAGAACCCAAGTAAACAAGTAGAAGCCCTTAAATAGGAAACACATAAATCTCTTGATGAAATACAGGGAAACACAATAAAACAGTAAAGAAATTGAATAGCCCATCTATGATCTAAAAATGGAAATAAAGACATTAAAAACCACAAAGGCAGACAACTCTGGAGATGAAATACCTAGGAAAAAGATTAGGAATCACAGATGCAAGCATCATTAGCAGAATACAGGAGACAGAAGAATGAATGTCAGGCATAGAAGATACCATAGAAGACCTTGATGCTACATTCAAAGAAAATACAAAGAGCAACAAGCTCCTAACTCAAAATATTCAAGAAATCCAGGACACAATCAAAATACCAAAGCTAATAATAATAGATATAAAGGAGAGTAAAGACTCCCAAATCAAAGGGCCAGTTAATATCTTCAACAAAATTATAGAAGGAAAATTCTCTAACCTGAAGAAAGAGATGCCAATAAAAATACAAGAAGCCTACAGATGGGACCAGAAAAGAAATTTCTCCCATTATTTAATAATCAAAACACCAAAATACAAAGAACAAAGAAAGACTATATAAAAAGTGTAAGGGAAAAATGTTAAGTAACATATAAATGGAAACCTATCAGTATTACACTAGATTTCTCAATAGTGGCTCTAAATGCCAGAATATCTTGGGCAGATATCATACAGACCCTAAGAGAACAAAAGTGCCAACCCAGGATAATATGCCCAATAAAAATCTCAATTACCATAGAGTAGGAAAACAAGATATTCCATGATAAATCCAAATTGAAACAGTAACTTTCTACCAATAATGTCTTACAGAGGATCATAGAAGGAAAACTCACATACAAGGACAAACACTACATCCACAAAAAAGCAAGACACTAATCTTCTCATAACCAACCCAGAAGAAGAGAACCACACAAATGCAATTCCACCACTACCAACAAAGATAATAGGAGGTACCAGTCATTCATCCTTATTATGTCCCAAAACCAATGGAGTTAATTCCACAATAAAAAGACACAGAATAACATGCTGGGTATTTAAACAGGAGCCATTATTTTGCTACATCAAGGAAGCACACCTCAGTGGCAAAGGCAGTCACTACCTCAAAGTAAAGAGCTGAAAAAAAAAAAAAATCCAAGCAATTGCTCCCAAGAAACAAACTGGAGTAACCATTCTAATATCCAATAAAATTGGCTTTCAACCAAAAATTATCTAAGAAGATGCAGAAGGACACTACATACTAATCAAAGGAAAAATCCAACAAGAGGAATTCTCAATTCTAAACATTTATGCCCCAAATCTAAGGGCTCTGATATTTGTAAAAGATATGTTACTGAAGTTAAAAATACACAATTAAACTTTATTACCATATTTTCAACAATTGACAGATCATAGAAACAAAAAGTAAAGAGAGACATAAGAAAACTAACAGAAGTTTTGAACCAAATGGACTTAACAGATATTTACAGAACATTTCACCCTAAAACAAAAGAATGCAACTTCTTCTCAGCACTTCATGGTACCTTCTCCAAAACTGAACATATAATCAGACACAAAACAAGCCTCAACCAGTACAAGAAAATTGAAATAATCCCAAGTATTCCATCACATCTCCATGGACTAAGGCTGGTCTTCAACAAGAACAAAAACAACAGAAAGCCCACATACACATGGTAGCTAAACAACTGCTCCTCAGTGATTACTTGGTTATGGAAAAAAGAAAGAAAGGAATAGAGACATTTTAGAATGTAATAAAAATTAAGATGTAATATACCCAACCCTATGAGACACAATGAAAGCGGTGATAAGAGGAAAACTCATAGCTCTGAGTGCCTCCATTAACAAATTAGAGAGAACATACACTAGCAGCTTAAGAGCACATTTGAAAGCACTATAATCAGCCACCAAATGCAGACACTATCGCACATGCCAGCAAGATTTTGCTGAAAGGACCCTGATATAGCTGTCTCATGTGAGGCTAGGTCAGTGCCTGGCAAGTACAGAATTGGATGCTCACAGTCAGCAATTGGATGGAACACAGAGCTCCCAATGGAGGAGCTCGAGAAAGTACCCAAGAGCTGAAGGGGTCTGCAACCCTATAGGTGGAAAAACAATATGAAGTAACTAGAACCCACAGAGCTCGTGTCTCTAGCTGCATATGTAGCAGAAGATGGCCTAGTCGGTCATGATTAGGAAGAGAGGCCCCTTGGTCTTGCAAACTTTATATTCTCTAGTACAGGGGAATGCCAGGGACAAGAAGTGGGAGTGGGTGTGTAGGGGAACAGGGAGAGGGAGTGTATAGGGAACTTTCTGGATAGAATTTGAAATGTAAATGAAGAAAATATCTAATAAAAAAATGAAAAAAGAAAAGATTCCCTTTCTCCAAATAAGTCCTACTCCTATGCCCAGCTTGTATGGGAAAAAGAAGAAAAGAAAAGAAAAGAAAAGAAAACAAAAGAAAAGAAAAGAAAAGAAAAGAAAAGAAGCAAATGTACCCAACAGCAGTAGACAGCAGAAAATAATCAAACTGAAGGCTGAAATCAACCAAGTAGAAAGAAAGAGAAATAGACAAAGAATAAACAAAACCAGGAACTGGTCCTTTGAGAAATTCAACAAGATAGAAGTATTCATAAGGCATAGAGAAATTATCCCAGTTAACAAAATCAGAAATGACAAGGGAGACATAACTACAGAAACTGAAGAAATTCAAAAAAATATCAGTACTACTACAAAAGCCTTTACTCAATAAAACTGGAAATTCTGATTGGTTTTAGTGAAAAATTCTTTCAGACCTTCAAAGAAGACCTAATACCAATATTTCTCAAATTATCCCATATCATAGAAACAGAACCAACACTACCCGAAACATTCTATGAAGCCACCATTACACTAACATCTAAACCACAGAAAGAACCAAGAAAGAGAGCTTCAAATCAACTTCTTTCATGAATATTGATGCAAAACAATAAAATTCTTGGAAGAACAAATCCAAGAACACATCAAAGTAATTATTCTCCAACATCAAGTAGGCTTCATCCCAGGGACACAGGGATAGTTTGGTATACATAAATCCAATAACAGAATACACTATATAAACAAATTCAAAGAAAAAAAAACAAGCAAATATCTCATTAGATACTGAAAAAGTCTTTAACAAAATACAACAACCATTTACGATAAAGGTATTGGAGAGATCAGGAATTCAAGGTCCATACCTAAATATAATAAAAGCAATATGCAGAACACCAATATCTACAATCACACTAAATGGAGAGAATCTTGAAGCAATCCTAGACAAGACTGCCCACTCTCCTCCTATCTAATTAATATAGTACTTGAATTTCTAGCCAGAGCAATTTGTCAGCAAAAAAAGAAAAGGGATTTAAATTGGAAATGTGGAAGTGAATATATCACTATTGCATATGATATATTATACATAAGTGACCTAAACAAAGGATCCACGAGAGAACTCCTCATTGATAACTTCAGCAAAGTGGCTGGATATAAAATTAACTCAAACAAATCAGTAGCTTTCCTCTACTCAAAGGAAAATTGGGCTGGGAAAACAATTAGGGAAACAACAACTTTCACAATAATTACAAATAATATAAAATAAATTGGTATTATTCTAACCAAGGAATTGAAAGGTCTAGATGACAAGAAGTTCAAGGCTCTGAAGAAAAAAGTCAAAGAAAACCTCAGAAGATGGAAAGATCTCCTATGCTCAAAGATTGGCAGGATTAACACAGTAAAAAATGATCATCTTATTAAAAGCAATCTACAGATTCATTACAATACTCATCAAAATCCCAACTCAATTTTTCACAGAGATAGAAAGAGCAATTCTTAAATTTATGTGGAATAACAAAAAACCCAGGATAGCAAAACCATCCTCAAGAATAAAAGAATTTCTGGGGTAATCACCACCTCTGTTATCATCTATACTAGAGAACAATCCTGATTTAAAAAAAAAAAAAACTGCATTGTGTTGGTACATTGACAGGTATGTAGATCAACAGAATAGAATTGAAGACCCAGAAATGAACCCACACACATATGGTTGATCTTTGACAAAGAAGTTAAAACTGTACAGTAGAAAAAAGTCAGCATTTTTAACAAATGGTGCTGGTTCAACTGGATGTATGCATGTAGAAGAATGCAAATTGATACATCCTTATCTCCTTGTACAAAGCTCAAGTCCAAGTGGATCAAGTAACTCCACATAAAATAATATATGCTGAATCTAATAGTAGAGAAAATGTGAAAAAATATTCAATACATTGGCAAAGGGGAAATCTTCCTGAACAGAACACCAATGGCTCGTGTTCTAAGTTCAAATTTTGAAAAACTGGACCTCATAAAATTGAAAAGCTTGTGTAAGGAAAGGACACTGTCAATAGGACAAAAGGGCAATCAACAGATTGGGAAAGATCTTTATCAACCCTATAGCAAAGAGAGCTAATATCTAAAATATTTATAGAATTCAAGAAGAGAAACTCCAGAGAACCAAATAACCATATTAAAAATGGGGTCTAATGAGGAATCTGAAATAGATGAGAAGCATTTAAAGAAATGTTCAATATCCTCAGTCAGACAATATGAAACCCAAGAGGGAAGACCACCTCAAGGTTTGGATGTTACTGTCCCACTCAGAATCCTGAAGAAAATAATTTTGGGAGGAGTGGCACAGTGGGATCTGGGAGAGAGAGGGGAACATGAGGGAAAATGGGAGTCCATTCATATACAAGAGGAGATGATGGAGAACTGCAGTGTCATGAATTTGAAAGGAGATGTGCAGCAGAAGAGGAGAGGGTGCTGGAATTAGCTACTAGTATGTCCCAGATGCCAGGGATCCAAGAGCTTTCCAGGACTCAACAGGGAGGATATTATCCAAAATATCTAACAAAATGGAGATAGAACCTGTAGATAGAAGCATATCCAGTGGATAGGCAAGGACCAAGTTTGAGGGATAGGACCACCCACCCACTTCAAAAATATTAATCCAAAATTTCTCCTGTCAAAAGGAAATGTGACAAGGGGTAGAGCAGAGCCTTAAGAAAAGGCCATCCAGAGACTACTCCACCTAAGGATCTGTCCCATTTGCAGATACCAAGCTCAGATATTATTGCTGATGCCAAGAAGCACTTGCTGAAGGGACCCTTGTTCAGCTATCCCCTGATAGTCTCTGCCAGAGCCTCACCAATACAGAAGCAGATGAATGCAACCAAACATTGGACTGAGCAAGTGGGACTCCAATGGAGAAGACAGACAGGGACTGAAGGAGGTGAAGGGGTTTGTAACCATATAGGAAGAACAAAAATATCAATTAACCAGAATCTCCAAAGCTCACAGGGACTAAACCACCAAGCATAGAGTACACATGGGTGCACCTATAGCTCTAGCTTTATATGTATCAGATGGTTGTCTTATCTGGCATCAATTGGAGGGGACACCCTTGGTCTTGTAGAGGCTAGATAACCCAATGTATGGGAATGCTAGGGGGAGGCAGCAGTGGGTAGGCAGGTGAGAGTATACCTCCATAGAGTAAGGGGGAAGGAGGAGGATATAGGGGTTAATGGAGGGTAAACTGGGAAGGTGGATAACATTTGAAATGTAAATAAAAATGTAAATTAAAATAACCAATTAAAAAATGAAGAAGTGCTTGTAACCCGGATCTCTCAGAGACCAGTCTACACAGGAGAGCACATGGGCCACAGAAGCAACAGGGCTTCTTGAACAGGGTTGCTTCAGACCTTCATCTTCAGCCAGGAGGCAGAGCTGCGACCCAGACCTTTTGAGACCTTCTGCACCAGAGGAGTGTCGGACCCCAGGGACGGCTCTGACCCCAGGACTCCGGTGAGAGAACCATGTTTTTCCCAGGTCTCTCAGAGACCAGTCCGTGCAAGAGAGCATGCAGGCCACAGAAGCAACAGAGCTTCTTGGACAGGGTCACTTTTGGGCCTTCATCTTCATCCTAGTGGCAGAGCTGAGCTCCAGACCTCTGTGCACCTTCCCTGCCAAAGGAGAGCTTGGATGCAGAGAGTGCTCTGACCACTGGGACTCAGGAGAGAATTGGAGTCCCAGGAGTGCTGACAGAGGCTAACAGAATCACAGGAAGAACAAGATCCAGACAGAGACAGCTAGAACATCTAACACTAGAGATTACCAGATGGCAAAAGGCAAATGTAAGAATCTTACTAACAGAAACCAAGACAAGTCAGCATCATCAGAACCCAGTACTCCCAACACAGTGAGTCCTATATACCCCAACACACCTGAAAAGCAAGATTCAGATTTAAAATCATATCTCATGACGCTGGTGGAGGATTTTTAAGAAGGGCATTAATAACTCATTAAAATAAATATAGGATATCACTGCTAAACAGGTAGAAGTTCTAAAGAGGAAGCACAAAAATTCCTCAAAGAATTACATGAAAACACTTCTAAACAGGTAGAAGTCCTTAAAGAGGAAACACAAAATCCCTTAAAGAATTAAAGAAAAACACACCCAAACAGGTGATAGAATAGAACAAAACTGGATCTAAAAATGGAAGTAAAAACTATAAAGAAAACCCAAAGAGAGACAACTCTGGAGATAGAAATCCAAGGAAAGAAATCAGGAATCATAGATGCGAGCATTAGCAACAGTATATAAGAGATGGAAGAGAGAATCTCAGGTACAGAAGATTCCATAGAGAACATGAACACAACAATCAAAGAAAATGCAAAATACAAAAAGATCCTAACTCAAAACATCCAGGAAATCTAAGACACAATGAGAATACCAAACCTAAGGATAATCGGTATAGATGGGAATGAAGATTTTTAACTTAAAGGTCCAGTAAATATCTACAAAAAAATTATAGAAGAAAACTTCCCTAACCTAAAGATAGAGATGCCCATGAACATATACCAAGCCTACAGAACTCCAAATAGACTGGACCAGAAAAGAAATTACCCCCACAAATAATAATCAGAACAACAAATGCACTAAATAAAGATGTGCAGTAAGGGGAAAAGGTCAAGTAATATATTAGAATTACACCAGTCTTCTCATCAGAGACTATGAAAGCCAAAAAATGGGATACAGAGCTAAACAAAGAATTCTCAACTGAGGAATACCTAAGGGCTGAGAAGCATCTGAAAAAATGTTCAACATCCTTAATCATCATTGAAATGCAAATGAAAACAACCCTGAGATTCCACCTCACACCAGTCAGAATGGCTAAGATCAAAATTCAGTTGACAGTAGATACTGGCTAGGATGTGGAGAAAGAGGAACGTTCCTCCATTGTTGGTGGGATTGGAAGCTTGTATAACCATTCTGGAAATCAGTCTGGTGGTTCTTCAGAAAATTGGACATAGTACTATTGGGAGATCCAGCAATACCTCTCCTGAGCATATATCCAGAAAATATTCCAACCTGTAATAAGGACACATGCACCACTATGTTAATAGAAACCTTATTTATAATAGCCAGTAGCTGGAAAGAAGCCAAATGTCCCTCACCAGAGTAATGGATACAGAAAATGTGGTACGTTTATACAATGGAGTACTACNCAGCTATTAAAAACAACGAATTTATGAAATTCTTAGACAAATGGATGGATCTGGAGGATATCATCCTGAGTGAGGTAATCCAATCACAAAAGAAGTCACTAGA
>NC_034594.1:85479583-85490081 GCF_900095145.1 Mus pahari | reverse complement strand
CTCTTGGATGGAACACAGGGCCCCCAATGAAGTAGCTAGAGAAAGTACCCATGGAACTAAAGGGTTCTGCAACCCTATAGGAGGAAGAACAATATGAACTGCCTTTCCTATAATCATCTTCACTACCCCAGTCAAGGTTCCCATATTGACTCACTGTCTCAGGCACTCCCTGCCCTCCTACCTCTGAAGGAGGATCAGTCTCACACCCTGCACACACCTTCCACTCTACTTCCTACCCTGAGAAGAATTTCTGTTTCCCTCTTTATATTCTTGCTCCTGCTGCCACTAACCCTGCACAGGCAACATAGGCAGAGAAAGGAATAGCCCCTGAATCCCCTGAACTTCCTGATTATATTTGGTGCCCGTCTCATACTATTAGGAAGCATGGCCTACTTGGAGTAGCATTGGCAGTTTTGGAGGAAGTGTGTCACTTTTAGGTATGGGCCTTGAGACCATCCACCTGGAGGTCTGAAAGACACTCTCTCCTGTTTGCCTTTCAATCAAGATGCAGAACTCTCAGCTCTTTCACCAGCACCATATCTTCTTATATGCTGTCATGATTCCCAGAATTGTACTATTGGACTGACCCTATGAAACTATAAGCCAGCCACAATTCAATATTGTTCTTTAGTAGACTTTCATTTGTCTGTAAATATATATTTATCTTCATAGTAATGAAACCCTAAGATAGTTATTTTGCTTGTCACATCAGTGGATTTCTAAATATTTATGTTCATAACCACAAACTCATGAAATTCTCAATCATAGTCAGAAAAACTTCCTTCGCAGTTGGCAGGGAATCATTTTCAGAAATGCATAACAGCTTTAATGTTGATAGATGTGGGGTCTGTGTGTAGGGGGGAAATGGGAGTGGGAGAGAATCCGCATCCCACCAGAGCTATGCGCAGGCAGATGTAGGAGGACTGCACATGTGTTCCAAGGGGATTCAGGTGGGCATCTGGCTGTGTCAAACCACTGGCCCCACACTGCAGGTGGTAGACAAGGGGCAGCCCCAGGTACCAGGTTCTCAGCCTCTAGCATCCCATGCTGGATAAGTCAGAGGAACTGAGAACAGAATAGGGGACCCAGGGCAGCACTTGGCCCTGGAGATAAGAGAAGAGGGGGTAGGAGGAGGGGGGCATTGGGTGGTTCCCAAGCAGGCAAGAGTCCTTAGTCCAGTCTGTGGCTGCAGTGTAGGAAGGCCCTCTGGCAGGAAATTAGACACGGCTCGTTAGGAAAAAGCCTATCCCATCATTCAAGCATGGCAGGCCGTCAGGATCAGAGACAGTATATGGTTTTAGAGCTTTATTGTAGAAAGGCAGGGAAAACAGAGAAGGTAAAAAGGGAGATAAAAACTGGCCATGGCCACAAGGAGAGGAGGAGGAAGTGTTCAAGACTTCAGCTCGAGACCAGGCTGTCTGTGCATAGCCCATTGCTCCACAAGAAGAGACCACTCTTAGTCATAAATGAACCATCTTCATCAAGCCCCTCACTCTACCAACACTCAGAAAACATCACTTGAAAGGAGGTAAAGGAGTGTGTAATATCTGGAAGACAAATGAGTGTGCTGTGAAATTCTACCATCAGACTCATGAACATGAAATATCTCTGTCTACAGAAGACTTACACAAGATTAAACTAGCCAAATTTCTGACATTAATCATGAGATATCACAAATTAGGATGTAGTTTAAGAGAGGCACTGAGATAGATTATTGTCTACAAAAAAGACTTTAATGCCATGGACAGATAAAGAAGTACACAATATTATGGCTGTGGAAAGTTTAAGACCCAGCATCTGAACAGAAAATATAACAGAAGCTGCTAGACAGTTTCCCGACCCTTGAGGCAGAGTTTTGACTCTCTTTTTAATGTATTTATAAGAATAGGGGAACTTTCACAGCTCAAGGTTGCATCCAGGCTCTCTAATTTTCACACAGGAAATAGGACATATAACTAGCAATGCTCTTTTTTGAGGTAAAATAACTTACTTGGTGAGAAATCTAGCACCTGGATATGTCTTAACATGAGCTCACAGTGTATCAGTAAAGTGCCTGTAATTATCTTTTTTTTTTTGGGGGGGGGGGNGTTTCGAGACAGGGTTTCTCTGTGTAGCCCTGGCTGTCCTGGAACACACTCTGTAGACCAGGCTGGCCTCGAACTCAGAAATCCGCCTGCCTCTGCCTCCCAAATGCTGGGATTAAAGGTGTGTGCTACCACGCCCAGCTATAATTATCTTTTCAAAGAAAGAGATATAGGCTGAGCAGCAACTACATACTGACAGGTGAGTTACTTTCTATGTCCCACCACCAGCCAAGGAATAATTGACAATTGATAGCTTTTAGAAAAAATAAAAATAAAAAAGATCCTTGTTTGACCCTGTGGCCACAGATAGGATCCCCATGTCATAGTGGAATAAACTATACTCTTGTGTATGAGAACCAAAGAAATTGGATTAATGGGTCATAGAAGGAAAAGAAGAGAAGGACAAAAGGAGGAGGAAGAGGGGAGGAGGAGGAGGAGAAGAGGAGGAAAGGAAGGTGACAGGAGACATATAGGGAGGTGTCAGGGGAGAGTTGGAGGAAGAAAATGAGCATTGGAGGTTATGATAATATTTTATTGTATTCATGGAATTCTTGTATAAAATTCTCAAGAATAAAGGTAATTAAAATTATAATTAAAATAATGTAGAATGTAGAGAAGAAAATGAAGCAAATAGGTACCATTGCACAATCGTTACTGGGTGGTCTTTACCTGATATATTTGCTTACTTAAGGGTAAAGATTGCTTCACCATGTAACATCAAATTACTCTGTTTACAGAATAAATATTACGCTTGCCAGGCATTCTCATTGTGATATTTTGCGTTAGTTTTAAGTTTGTGCCTCAGCTTATTAAATTAGGTGTTTGACATATTGAATGATTAAGACTCGGGTAAGATAATTATTTATTATTGCTGAAAACAATGATATTATTATCATGAAAAATAACTTCATAAATTTCCCTAAATTAAGGAAAAATTGCATTCTCAATTAATAAAGATAAAATTAATACCCTCCTATTTTATGAATAAAAAATTACATTTCAGTTTGCATGTTTTATGTATTTATATATTTTAACTTTTATTCTGTCAATGATTAAAGAAAATTCAGAACTATAGATATAAATTTATTTGTTATTTTGAAATAATTATACTAGTCTCTTTACAAATTTGTATATAATAACCACAACCTGTCATATATTCTGTGTTCTATTCTGCTTAATATGTGATTTCTACATATTATGATTGAGATAGCCTTGTCCCCTGTGAACTTCATTCCATAATAGTATATCTGTGAGTATATAATAGTAACTACAAAATAACATACAGACATAGAAGACTAAACATAGAACATCTGTAGACCCTTGAAGCAAGAGGATCTAAGATGGGGAAAAAATGTAAACATCTTTGAGGGAAAACATTCTAATGAAAGTACTATGTTCAGAGCCTCTTGAAGAGGAGCATATTTGGATGATTCAGAGATTTTTAGCCTGGCAGTAGTATCTTTAAAGGAGATTCCAGCCACATAAGTGTCAGTATAAGATAGATAATGTGTTTTTCCTGCCACAACCAATTGATATTTGGAGGGATGGAAATGAAGATTCTGCCATTTAAGAGACTAAATATAAGATCAGTAAGTAGGTCTATGACTGGTTGTGTTTTTCTTTTTATTTAAATTATTGTGTTAGATATTTTCTTCATTTACATTTCAAAGGCTATCCTGAATGTCCCCTATACCCTCCCCTATGGAGTGGAGAGTCCTCTGGAGCACTTAGCAGCCTCCACTGGGATTCAGAAGAGCGATGACAGGGGTGGCCCTGACCAGACTGGAACCCCGCCTCTGGGCTGGTAGTGTTCCTTTGTCCAGGTTCCTGCTGGCTCAAGACCCTCCTGGATTCTCTGGAGTTGATGTTGCTTTCCACTCACCCATGACTGCGCAGTGTGGAGAGTCCTCAGGAGTGCTCAGTGGCCTCTGCTGGGCTTATGCAGAGAGATTTGTTTGTGTTTTTCTAGTTGAGTACCTAATAAGTAAGTGAAAACTTAAAATTAAATATTAACAAACAAAACATAGGAATGTTAGAATATCATTTAAATGAACAAAATTAAAATAAGTCAAACATTCCCTTCTTCTGTTCTTATAAAAATAGACATGTAAGTGACAAGTGGGATTTTTTTTTGTTGTTGTTATTGTTTTGGTTTTGGGGGTTATATTGCTGTTGTTGTTGAGGGTTTTTCTTTTTTTCTTTTTCTTTTCTTTTCTTTTCTTTTTTTTTCTTTTCTTCTTTTTTTTTTTTTGGATATGGTTACTTTTTAGAATACTTATGAGAAAGAAACATGACATTACTGCCTTGAACAAACAGACAAAATTCATAAAGGTATATATAGGTGAGTGTTTATTCCATGACATTTATTTCAAGCCATTTAGTGGGCAAAACAAAAGATAGAGCTAAAAATAACAAAGTGACTTAACGAGGCAATATATAAGGAAAAAAGCAGATATAAGGAAGGAGTTTTGTAAATGTGACCCTTAATAAATGCTTGGCTATATATAGTCTTCACAGTAAATTAGTTCATATTAGCACACAATGCCATACATGGCTGAGAAACTGAACTATTCACTGACATCATCTAGAAACCTAAATTGAAGAACAACTAAAAGTGTAAATTAATTCAAATTTCGCCAATCCATAATACATGCATAATCAGAATATTATGGTGTACTAGGCAATTTATCTATAAATCATAAATTGCTTTTTAATTCAAGGAAGAATAAAATTAATATATAATATTGTCTTCAGTTTTGTGAGTATTCCAAGGCAAAGCAGAAGGTAGTTGCTAGGAACAGCAGAGAGGGGAGATAAAAAAGCTATGTAGTGAACAACTTTTTGGAGTTAGGAAACTGGGTATAACATCAGTGATCTTTACACTATTTTGAGTATAACAAATTATCATGAGTTTAGTTATGTACCTACAAAGTTAAAATGTTATATATTATAATAACACTGTCAAAATGTAAACCTCTAAGACACAATAAGTTAGAACACAATACTAAATTGATTTCATGTGTAATAAATGACTGAATGTTCACAGAGAAGTGAAGTGAGCTGTGAAACAGTATGTTGCACACTGGATAATGAAGTAAAAGTTAACAATGAAGTTATATGTATGCTAGCAGAATCATAAAACACGTGCTATGCAAGCATGAAGACCTACCTTAGTTTGGAGCTCCAGCAACTACACAAAAGCCATGTTCATGGTAGCTTTTGCCTGTAATAATGATGCTGGAAGAAAGAAAGTCAGAAGAAAGAATTTGTGAGTTCCAAGATTTGTGAGAGACAATTTTGAAAAACAAAAACAAACAAAAACCCAAGCAAAAATCAATCAATCAATCAATCAATCAATCAATCCATCAGTCAATAACACAGCATAAGTAGAAAGTAAGAGAAAACACTAACATTGGCCTCTGAACTCTTTTTTTGTCTCTCTCTCTCTCTGCCCCCCCCCTCTCTTTGTCATCGCACATTCATTCACAAATATATGCAATACTTTTTCCCTAACAAGTTAAAGGATAATCTAGGAGTGACTAGGAAAGGAAAGGAAGTGCAAGCTACCACTACACTACCATCTTCCACATCTATGAGACCACTTAGAACTTGCTGTTTCTCTGGGCCATGTGCTTCTCCTCAGCTTTTCTTCTTCTTCATCCTGCTCTGCATCCTCTCCCTCTTCCATTTTCTCCTTCTTCTGTCTCCCATGTTTGGCTCCACCTTCCCTTTTTATCTGCCCAATCATTAGCTTTCCTTTATTTTACAAGTTAAGGTGGGAAGCAGGTTTACAGGAAATTACCTGAGTGCTAACTCATTCCTTATTATCAGCCACTCACAGGAGAACGGAATTAATATCAAATATAATTAGCCCCAAGGCTATCCACAACAACTCTATACTTACATATTGTGACCATTCAGGCAAATTTGTAATTTTCTTCTTCTTCTTCTTCTTCTTCTTCTTCTTCTTCTTCTTCTTCTTCTTCTTCTTCTTCTTCTTCTTCTTCTTCTTCTTCTTCTTCTTCNCTTCTTCTTCTTCTTCTTCTTCTTCTTCTTCTTCTTCTTCTTCTTCTTCTTCTTCTTCTTCTTCTTCTTCTTCTTCTTCTTCTTCTTCTTCCTCTTCTTCTTCTTTTTTGTTTGTTTTTGTTTTGGTTTTGTTTTTTCGACACAGGGTTTCTCTGTGTAGCCCTGGCTGTCCTGAAACTCACTTTGTAGACCAGACCGGTCTTGAACTCAGAAACCCACCTGCCTCTGCCTCCCGAGTGCTGGGATTCCACCATGCCAGGCAAATTTGCTTCTTTTATGTAATAAAAACAGGAAGAATAGATAGTCAATAAACATCACTGGCAGTCAAGGCTAGTGAAGGTGAGTTTTTGGTAGGCATATATTTTTTCAAGAAATTTCCAGTGTGACTTTAATTTTTGAAAACCCTACTTTTAATGATGGTCCTTAAATGCTTTTACCTCCCTTCTACCCACTACTCACCAGAGGTAGTGAAAAAGAAAGGATACTGGGGAAGTGGACCAGTTTAGAAATGGTTGTTTGGAGCAAATCCCATCTGTGTTGTCAGCAGTAGAGTTCACAAGTCAGCAGCAACTGCTCTTTTCACATGCAAGCTCTTCATTGATATACCAGCAGTACAGTTCAGTAGTGTCTGGACAGCAGCAGTGGTAGTACACCTTAGCAGAGACAGCTGGGACTCTGCTGAATTGACTCAAATCAGCAGGGAGGAATCAGACCAGTAGGTATGCCAAGAGAAGCTGTGCCTCTCTCAGGAAAGTGAAGATCAGAGAAAACATGATCAGACTCCAACAAGCTTTTCCCAACTCACTCTACAAGCAAGCCTCCATCATAATCTGTTAAGTCCTATTTATATTTCCTCTGAACTCCACATGTCCTCCACAGGCTTTTCCTCACCTCGAGTCTTGCCTCAGCATGTGAGTATGTCTTAGCAAAATGCCACGTGAGTGGGTCTGTATCAGCTTACATTGCTTTGTTAATCTGCTCAAGTTCTAGAAATCAGAAAGAAGCTGCAGCATACCGTCAGATGGTTTTTGGTGCATTCATCTCTATTGAGTCCAACAAAAGAAGCTCAACTACATCGTGTAAGGCAGATTAGTACATATGTGTCATTGGTGAAGAATCCTCTGTCACGTGTCCTTTTATGTGCTTGCTTTATCAAAATATCCTTTCACCAGTGCCTGCTTCAGTAAAATGTTCCTTCATGTGTCTGCCCCAGCAAAACACCATCTGACACAACTGAATTTCCAAAGAACCCTTAAGTTTCCACTTTATTCCAGTTCATTTCATCCATGGTGAGTGAAGAGGTATGTATTTATTTCAGGGAATATTTTGCAGTATATACCTAGGGATTATCAAACACCTCTGTTTCTAGTTATCATTAAACATTTGATATTTCAAGTTCAAGATGTTGGTATTCACAGAAGGTAGCAGCTTTTGCTTTTTATTCAGACCATGGGGTCTGGGAGGAAAGTGAGAGGGTAAAATGCTTGTAGAAACCTCAAACTCCAGGTATCCATCTGTAATTCCAGAGCCTGGCATGTTAAGGATTGTATAGACAGCTCCCTAGATTTCCTGGCCAGTCAGCCCAGCCAAGAAATGAACACAAGACACATACATACACATGAGACAAAAATCTCATAAAAAAGGAACAATATATTACAAGGAATCTAGATAGAATGGTTTAATATGGATTATATTCAGCATTTTCTCCAACAAAGCATTTACAGAGATTGTGATTTTGTTGTCATTATAATGCTTTTCAAATATGACAATGTCTATGTTTCACTCAAATAGAAATAGGGAAAGCTGAACCACATGTGTTTAAATGATCTGTAAGAGGTTATCCTAACAAGACTTGGTTGTGGTTTAAACTCAGGTCTGGGTAAATTAAAACTCATTTATTTTGCCACAATAGCATACTATATCTAGAAGGAAATTTCTTACCAAAGCAATCTCTGATTCCACTTATATTACATGGACTTAGAAATATAATGTACTTCTGTGTGAAAAATGTATGAGTAAGTGCTCTCTAGGTAGTTCCTCTACTCAGTGACATACCCATTCCTGTCTAATTGGAACACAGTTATTCCTTTTACATTCATGATTTTCCTAATCATCTAGAACATCCCTGCTCTATTTCCTTTTACTCTTCGTTAAACCACTCTATTTCTCTCTTCAGGCAGAAGTAGAAAGAGAACAGAGGTAGAAAAAAGGACATTCCAATATCCACTTTGTTATGTGGCTGTTCATCACTAGAACAAATTCTCCTAGCTCTCTTCTTCTAATCAGAAGGGAGCAATTTCCTTTTGTACCTGACTGATTTTCCTACTTGGCGCTTCTAGCTGACTGCTCTCCAACATTCCCTCTAGATACACAGTTGAAGCTTTGAGGTAGAACTGAAGTTCACTCTTTATCACTTCATCACGTGTCTTCTGGTTTTTCTTTTTTCTTTTTTTCTATACACCACACTTTCAATCTGGATGAAATTTAACCAAGCATTGGTAGATAATTTTCTTGTTAAGTGGAATATGTTAGATTCAGAAGGGCAAATATTGTATATTTTCTTTCGTGTATAGATCCTACTGAAATATATACACACACATGACCAGAAAGCAGAAGGAATACATAGGGCCAATGGCAAGGAAGCTTGGTGAGGGAACACATGAACACATAAAGTAATAATCGTCTGTGAATGTATCCCAGAGAAAGCTATTAATTTGTGCACTTAATACAATTTTAGAAATAACAATATAACATACATAAATTCTCAAAATTGTATTTTAACACTTATCCTATATTTGAGTATATATTAAGTATCTGCTAATATAATCATAAATCTCATGATCACTACTATCACCATTTATTGGATACTTGCCATTTTTAAAATCATGTAGCTACTATTTCATTTGATACTATTTTCTTTCTGACTGTTCTTGTTTTCTGCCTCTGTATCTCCAGCCATATATATATATATATATATATATATATATATATATATATATATATATATATATATATATATATATATATATATATATATATATATATATATATAAGCAGATATACTTTTATATGCACATACACATATGTAATTAGGTTTAATAAATTTCATATATATGCCAACCTAGCTCAACAAATCATTATGTACTGAATATTGTCAACATTTAATAAATAAGTAATTAGAATTTTAAAGTTATACAGTCTGACTAAGAAGCAGCTAGTTTAAATATTATTTAAGCTTTAAGAACAATTAAATAGCTAACTCAAGTGAATCTAAACTGCTCCAAGTATCTAGTATGCACATCTAAATAAATATTTCTTAATTGTGCAAATTAGTACACAGAAGAAAACTTGCGAGAGTTGCTTCTCTCTATCATCTGGGTTAAAGGACTGAACTCTGGTTTTCAGGCTTGCTTCCAGGTCTTCACTCCAGAGCTCTGTCAATGCCTGTGATATATTCATATTTACATGTATTTATCAACCACAAAATTCATGGTATTTATACACAAAAATATTTAATACATAAAGCAATAAGAAATTTGAAGTCAAATAAAAGTAACAATGAAAGACTTATGAGAAATTTGAAAGGCATATGAGAAATTATATTTTATACTAAATGATAATGACTTAAAAAAAATTAAAACTTTTTGGTATCTGATTTATTGGTCTAGAATTTATAAATTACACTGAAATATAATCTCTTCCCAAATGGATGTAGGCACAGAAATAGTTTGGAAGCTACAACTCAGTAATAATGGAAACACCTTTTGTTTAAACCAAGCATTTGATACGAGACTGTAGACCTTTGATCTCAAGTTGCTAAATCAAGTTAGCACCACAGATCACCTCGTCAGGGCTCAGACAAGAAAGCCGATCTGAAAACATGAGCTCCAACTGTTTCTGTAATTTATGGTGTAAGAAATCTGCTTCCACCTGTCTAACTGAACCGACCATGCAGGGATTATTGGTCCCCACACACTTTGGTGACCCATCTTATTAGGCAGTCAGCACTTTTGTAAAACCTAAGGTGCTTTAATCACCTGTTTTTCTTTTTCCTGGTAATAGATTAGATGTATTTTGCCTAAGTCTGTTGTGGAAGTAAAGAAATGACTTAGTAAAACTGAATCCCTAACACCATTCATTTGATTTTCCTGTTACTCATGTTTTTAAAGTCCATCAACAGATACAGATTTCATGAATACTCTGCAGAACATTCCTGTTGACTAAGGAATGGCATTTTGCATGTTGCTAATAATCAAAAGTCCTGGTTGAGACTTCCATTTCTTCACACCCCATAATGATTACGTGATATCTTTGGCTATGATGAAATACTCAGTGCCTTGACCATTATCATTTATGCCAGTGAAACATGAGAGAGAGAGAGAGAGAGA
>NC_034594.1:85471704-85479368 GCF_900095145.1 Mus pahari | reverse complement strand
TACATATCAGAAAACAAGCCCAGTTATACCAAGGAATGTTGCCTGAGACAATAAAACATGATTGAATGTAATACCTCAAAATCAAACTACTAGCACATACTAACTACTATAAAAAAATTTTTCTTCCCTCACTTATGCTTTGCTACAGATTCATTACTGAATAATTGTGGAACTTTTGAGGTTCTGCTTATGGTTTAATAATAATGATGCAGAGATGTTTGCTGGAGTCCCTCACTTGACCGATTTTACTATTGCCTCTCTCCATATGGCTCTCTCTGCTCTACCTCCTTGCTCTTCTCCCCTGCAGTCTTCTATTCCCCTGCTTTTTCTATTCCTTTCCTCCAGCTTCAACCACCTGGAAGAGATACCTCTCATGGCTTTGGCCTCCTGCCTTTGGGGACTAATATTTACATATTTTAACAGCCTGGCACTGCAATTATAAATTGAGGGACATAATTTACAACAGGTGTGCCCTTGGGTTATCCCCATACTGAATATATAGTAACTCTCAAGGGATGTTAATAGGAAGCTAAATAGGCTAAATAGTCTGCCTTATTCATTTACTTGTGAGTCACAAACAAATAAGTTATTAGGTCAATTTATTATGGCTTTATTATCAAAAAAATTCTTATTTTTTCTGTTTAACAAGTCTTGGATTTCAGTCATTGTATCTATATTTTTTAAGAACATATACTATATTACCCTAAACACAGGCTATTTTTTTTCTCTTTGTTCTATTAGCCTTAGTTGATATGTGAAAACAGCTATTATGTAATGAAAACACTATAAGTGTAATATGTTAAATTTTTGTCACCTGTGAAAGAGTAAAAGTATGTTTTGATATGTGTAAGTTGCAGAACGTAACTTTTCACTTAAAGCATCCTTTATTTATACATACAAACACATATATGTTCAAACATTTAAAATGGATAGACTGGGTGGAATAAAGGTGTTAAGATTATCACACTAAGTATCATATTAAAATGGAAACTTTAGTTTGCTCATTTAAAGCTGGAAGCAATAGTTTCCTTGAAATATAATATATGTAATATGAACTAACTGCATTACGCTTAATAGTGTCCATTTGTATGACACACATTGGGAGAATGATAGCAAAATAGAAGAAATTTATACACAAATATGTATATTTTCCATTTCTATAGAAATTTAATTTTTTAAATAAAAATATTTTTGGCTTGACTAAAGTCCAATGCACTAAAAGGTATTTAATTTGGCAGCATGGTTGTTTCTGCCTAGAATAATATGTATTAAATGTTAGAGAAGTGAACCTAGTAAGATGAAATAAAACATGCTGTGCCTGCGTGCTGAATGATGGATTGATTGAGATTTGTAGCTAGACAGTTCATGGATGCTTGGTTTCTTCCTCTATTAAGTGAGACAAACTATTCTTTTTTAATAAAAAATTTTGTTTTGAAGATCAACCTTATTTTACTAATATAGACTATTTGGAGGTTTTTACATTAATTTTCTTGAGAAATTTCTCTTTTCTCATTAATAATAAATCATAATCTTCTAGCAGTTTATCTTACATAGCAGTGAGAATGTGGAATTTGGACAAATTTAAGGTTCGTCTAAGAGCGAGGTCTTTTATTATCTTTAACGTATTATTTTTAAGGGTTTAAATTTCTGGCATATATTTCCAAATGCAATATTATACTAACATAATAACTGGAATGCCAAAAATGTTTAATAAGTATGAATTAAAAATAAAGCAAGGGCCTGGCAGTGGTGATGCACACTTTTAATCCCAGTACTTGGGATTAAGAGGCAGGCCGATTTCTGAGTTGGAGGCCAGCCTGGTCTACAGAGTGAGTTCCAGGATAGCCAGGGTTATATAGAGAAATCCTGTCTCAAATAAACCAAGTAAGAAAGAAAGAAAGAAAGAAAGAGAGAGAGAGAGAGAGAGAGAGAGAGAGAGAGAGAGAGAGAGAGAGAGAGAAAAGAGAGAGGGGGAGAGAGAGAGAGAGAAAGGATATGTTTTAAAATTACTTTAAAACAATAATTATTTTGTTTTAGAAAATGAGAAACCATATTTAAAAAAAAGAAATAAGAATAAGATGTTTTAATTAATTAGTTAATTAATTACAAGTTAGTTTCTGTGGATCCTTCAAAATACTACATACCTTAACTTTTGAATATTTCATATGTTTTTATTCAATTTAGTTGTGTCAAGTTGTAGTTGGAAGAAATTAAGATATACCTAATATAACTAAAAGTACAAAAATCCCTCTTCCAAAACAAGTTTGAGAGTGTGGAGTGGGAGTAGAAGTAATAGATATGGGTTTCTATCACCCCATTTTGCATTGTCTAGAAGGGTGGATGTCTCCATTGCTACCAATTTTCTTTGTTAATGCAGCTGAATTAATATAAAACACCCATTTTGTAAAACTTAATGCAGACTTTGTGATTTCGATTTAGAAATATATCTGTAGATAAAACAAGTATTCCCTACAATTCTGTGGGTACAAACTACAAAATAATATGTTATCAAACATTGAAATGAGCTTAATTGGATTTATAAAAAATAACTAAAATTTCTTAAAATACAGTAATGAAATCAGAATTGCTACAGAGAGGCTGCAATTTTAAGGGTGTTTGCAAAGAATAAACCTCCCTGGGAAAGTGAAATTTAATTTAAATTCTTTAAAATTCTTGAGATTATAATGCATTTACTCCCTTCCCTTTCCTCTGTCTAAAATCTACTACATGCCACCACCTTTCTCTTGTTCAGTTTCATGGTCTAATTTCATTACTCCTTATGGCATGCATATTACTGTAGAGATCATATTCCTACATATAACCAGTTCGGTCTGTATAATCTTACTTGTATTATGTTCTCAGGGAAAGTCATTTGGTATTGAAGAAAAATGTGTCAAATTATTGACCATTCAGTATGTCTAAGACCTACAGGCCATATAAGACCCAGGAGAGCTGTTACAAGTAACCAATAAAAGGTATACATGTATTTTTAAAAATATAAGTTTTTGTGATTTCTTTTTACAATGTATTCTTTCACATGCACACACACACATGTATAAGGATATAATGTAGTTTGGTCATAACCATTGCCTATTATTCTATTTTTCCTTTTCCATTACTATGAAAATATTCTTCCACACAAGAACTCTCTTAATTACTATAATGCCCATGGTCTTCTTTTTTGCCTTCAAATTTTTCTTTTAAGTACTGAGTTTTATTAGAATTTTTGTAGGTTTATGAATTGTTATTACTCATTTGACCAAAAATAATACAGCTATGACTACACCACTGCTATGATTCCATCTGTACTAAGAACATAATTTGTCTATAGCTCCTCTGAGATGTTGAGTCACTTTCCCCAGTTCAAGATAGTTTGCTGATATACTCATTATTGTGCATTTTTTGTGCAACTAGCCACCGGTACTGTAAGTTCGTAAGTATACCATTCAAGCATGCCATGTCTAGAAAATAACTTTTCAGTCCTACTGATCCATCATCTTCTATTCTTTCTATACCCTGGTTCATGATATTCAATGAGACTTAAATGTGATTACACATGTCTCCTTTAGTAGCAAATGAACACCGAACATTCATAAATCTTATCACTTTGACCTGTTATTTATGATTCTCTGTACTCTGCTATGCATTGCAAGATGAAATTTTGTGACTAAGGCCAAGTGCAGCACAAAGTATTTCCATTAATATAAGAAATAGTAGGACATTCGCTTTCACCAGTTGTTTTCAATACAGTAGTAGAAGTTGTAGCTAATGCAGGAAGATATAGAAATGTGAAAGAAATTTAAGTAGTAAATTAAGACTCCAAATCATCTTTATCTGCAGATGAGAAGAGTCTCAAAGGGCATATCCATAAAATGTTCATACAACAAAGTTTCAAAAAAGGGGCAAGATACAAAGAACCATTCAAAAATTAGTGTCAGTACCTACAAAATGCCACTATAGGTAAGGATGCTTTAGTTCAAATCTGATTACCTAAATTTGATCCCATCTAATAGGAGAACAAATGTCAATCACACAAGTTGTTCATTAACTTAGTTATATATGCACATGCACATACCTCCAGCACATGCAGAAGCAATATATGTTTAATTCAGTAGTATTCCTTTGTTCCAGCAAACATGCTAAGGAGGAAAGCTGAAATGGAAGAGAATTTAAAAACACAAATGTATACCTTTGGACAGGATGGGGGTTTTTGGAGGGGAAACCAGGAAAGGGGATAACATTTGAAAAGTAAATAAAGAAAATATCTAATTAAAAAGAGAGTGAATGTAGAAAGATCTCACAGGCTCATGGTTTGGACAAGCCAATATTAAGAAAATGTTTACCTTATTTTAAAAAATTATATATAAATTAAAATTTTATGGCATTCTTCACAGATATGAGCAAAGGAATTTTCAAGTACATGTGGGACTACTAAAGACATTGGATGGTGCAAGCAATACAAAACAATGAGAATTGGGTGAATATGAGGTGTCAACATGCACACTACTGGCACAAAAACTGAAATAGAAAAGAAGAGAAAAGAAAAGAAGAAAGAAAAGGTCATATATAAACACATACAGTAATGGTTGCCTGAATTTTTAATTTTTTAAAATACAGAGGACAAAAACATGGAGAAAAGAGAGTTGCTTCAAAAAGTGGTTCAGAAAAAAATGGGATATATATTTTCTGATGAAGAGTAAAAGGGAAATAGGTAGACAAAAAGAGCAAAAGCAGGTTCACTGAGAAGGTGGCTTCTTGATTCCAGAAGTTATTGTGAGAAGATATGCCAAGGATGTACAAATTTAAATATCTACAGAAGAACAAAAGGGGGGGAGAAGTCTTATCAAGTTCTCAAACCTGAATTGGATCGGAGAACTTGCAGATGTGGGCTGCTTCCATGCCAAACATGTAACGCTATTCATATCTCTTTCTTCATGGCTTGGTCTGTTGTCTTTCCTGAGACTTTCAATTATTTTATGTAAGGGAAGGAGTTCTATAATCCCCTAAATGACTACCAAATTCAGTTACACCATCTATTATAAGATGTGAAAATCTAAAATTAATAGAGCAAAAATAAGGGCATTATAGTCACAAATATGTACTTTCTGAAGAGGACTCCATTGCTCAAGGCATCAGGCAAATGACTGACAAATGGGACAATCTCTTAAATTTGAAAAAACTTATATACTAAGGAACACTTGTAGGTCGACTGCATTCTTTTTTAGTGAAACACATGGCAAATGTACTGTAGGCATCTTAACAATTTCACATACAATAAATTTCTGAAAATTGCCCAACAATCGGATTAAGTTGGATTACATAATAGGGCTGTTGACAAGGTTTGATATGTAAACAGAGGACACTGTAATATGACCTGAGTGTAATTCTTGGGTTAACATAGTGGAAGGAGGAGAATCCACTTGCATTTTGTAGTTTACCACCCTTGCTATTACACATCATAAATAAATCAAAAGGCATAAATTTTGCTATGTTAAAGATTGATAATCAGAAAGAATAAAAAAGGATCGATTAGAGGGAGGGAAATATTTCTGCTGAAGATCTGGATATGTAACTTTTATCTTAAACCATGTTTTCTTCCAATACAGTTTTACCCAAACTGTAATTTACGGAATTGGAAGGCAGATTGATGTGTATATATTTGTTGTTGTAGGCACTTTCAGTAACATATTAATAGATACTAATGAAAATGTTCAGAGCCTACTGGTTTTGATTTAGTCTTCTCTTTCCACAATTATCATGTGCATTAATAGATTTTTCTCTTCTTCATCTTCAGTCCTGTTATTAAAAAACAAGCTGGTAGATTCTTCTCTTTCCTCAATTTGCAAGCATTTTCATTGGGAGGTTAATCAAAGGGAGTGGGGTGGGGGATAGATTTTCCTTTTTTTTTTTTTTTTTAGAAGTTCAACCACACCATTCAAATGCATTCAGATACAGGATTTTGAATTAGGGGTGTTTTATAGGCTCTCACTGTGTCTAAAATGACTTAGAAAATCATGTTTGATGAGGAATTGCTCAGTGGATAGATCTGAAGTGAAACAGCTCAGGAAAAGGATGCTCATAAGAGAAAAAACAAAGCAAAGCAAAACAAAACAAAACAAAACAAACCTTGGCTGATGGAACTGGATAGTCTCACCAGAATTGTTTTAGTGATCAGCAGGAATGACAATGAAAAGACTGAGACTACAGTATTACACAAATATTTTAAGATCATAATCCAATTCTTCTAATATGTATCTCTGAGTAGACACACTGAAATCTTTCTAAGTGGATAAATGTCACTAATGGGTAAAATCTTTGAGCTACTTAAATTCAAAGATAGTTTCTATCATTTAAAGTTTGTGTGATTTGGAAAAAATAATCTAATTCTAGAGTCTGTTTCTTCATTGATAAAATGATATCATAACATGCTTCAATTGAATTTGTTCATAAAATACGAACATTACCATTTTACACCTAACCTGCTGTTTTGACATAATTCAAATATAGCTATCTCCTGTATTATGAGCAGGTGTGTACACATACATTTTCAGTAGTACAGAAAATTAGTTACTGTTGTTATAATGGAAAATTGTTACAGTAGAATATTGACTTTTATTTCTTTTATTGAAAGTTTATTCTGGGGAGTCAAGACGAACCATCCTTCGAACATGCAACTCTGCCCTGGGAGAAAAAAAAACTCCAGACCCCTTCCACACCCAGAGACAGCATCAGGCTCACAGATGTGCTCCTCACTTGCCCCAAGACTTCACCTAATGGACAACAACACAGAGCCCAGAGGAGGAGGACCTAATTGTCCTGCAGGAGACATATCATACTTCCATCCCATAAGACTGCCTGCAGTAGAGCCAGAACTCTGTACACCCTCCAACACACAGAGATAGTTTGACTCACAGGAAGTTTGTCATAACCAGGCTTACATGATGGACAGTCTTCAGTCAGAGACAACAAGAACAGTTAGCACTAAAGACAACCAGATTGCCAGAGGCAAGCTCAAGAACACAAGCAACTGATACCAATGCCACTTAGCACCATAGGAACCCAGTTCTCCCATCACAGCAAGCAAGCCCTGGATTCCCTAACATACCTCAAAAGCAAGATTCTGACCTAAAATCCCATCTCGTGAAGATGATACAGGACCTTAAGGAGGACATAAATAACTCCCTAAAAAAAAAGAAACCACAAGTAGACAGGTAGAAGCTCATAAAGAAGAAAGACAGAAGTCTCTTAAAATATTACAGGAAAACACAATCAAAATGGTGAAGGAATTGAACAAATCCGTATAAGTTCTAAAAATGGAAGTAGAAAAAGTAGAGAAATCACAAATGGAGGCAACCCTGGAGATGGAAAACCTAGGAAAGAGATCAAGAGTTACAGATGCAAGCATCGCTAACACAATACAAGAGACAGAATTGAGAATCTCAGGTGTAGAGGATACCACAGAAGATATTAACACATCAATCATAGAAAATAAAAAGCGCAAAAAGCATTTAATGCAAAACATCAAGGAGGTTCAAACACAAGAATAATAGGTATAGAAGAGAGTGAAAGCCGGGCACTGGTGGTGCATGCCTTTAATCCCAGCACTTGGGAGGCAGAGGCAGGCAGATTTCTGAGTTCGAGGCCAGCCTGGTGTACAAAGTGAG
>NC_034594.1:85463422-85471644 GCF_900095145.1 Mus pahari | reverse complement strand
ATAATAATAATAATAATAATAATAATAATAATAATAATAATAATAGAGAAAGCATGAAGATTCCCAATTCAAAGGACCAGAAAACAACATCTTCAACAAAATCATATAAGAAAATATACCTAATTTAAATAAAGATGACCTTAAACATACAAGAAACCTACAGAAAACTAAATAGTTTGGAACAGAATAGAAATTCTTGCTCTCACATAATAATTAAAACACTAAATACACTGAACAATGAAAGAATATTATAAGTAGCAAGGGGCAAAATGCCAAATAACTTATAAAGGCAGACCTATCAGAATTACATCAGATTTCTCAATAGAGACTCTGAAAACAAGAAAATCCTGGACAGATGTCACGGAGACCCTAAGAGAAGAAAAGTTCCAGCCTAGGCTACTCTACCCAGCAAAACATTCAGTCATCATAGATGATATTCAATGACAAAACCAAATTTAAACAATATCTTTCCACTAATCCAGCCCTATAGAGGACAATAGCAGGAGAATGTCAATACAAGGAGGGAAATTATACTCAAGGAAAACCAAGAAATTAATTATCTCACAACGATCAATCATCTTAAAGCATCAATAAATTCAATTACTGAATAAAAAGGCATGGACTAAAAGACTGGATATGTAAACAGGACTCAACATTTTGCTGTATATGGGGGAGCTATTTCAGTGACAAAAACAGATATTACCTCAGTCTGAAAGACTGGAAAATTTTTTCCAAGCAAATGGTCCCAAGAAAGAAGCTGGAATACCAATTCTTAAATCTAATAATATAAACTTTCAACAAAGTTATCAAAAGAGATGGAGAAGGACACTTCATATTTATCAAAGGAAAATTCCACCAAAATGAATGCTATATTCAGAACATCTATACCCCAAATGCAAGTCCACCTCCATTTGTTAAAGTGATGCTACTAAAGCTCAAAACCCACAGTAAACCTTGTACGTTCATAGTGGGAGATTTTAATACCTCTCTCTTACAAATGTACAGATTATGGAAACAGAAACTAAACAGAGGCACAGTAAAATTAACGGTGGTTATGAACCCAATGGATTTAATGGATGTCTATAGAATATTTCACCCTTAAAAAAAGATTAACCCTTCTCAGCACTTGTAGGGGCCTTCTTCACAATTGATGATGTGATTGGACAGAAAAGAAGCCTCAAGAGTACAAGAATATTGAAATGACCCTGCATTCTACCAGATCACAACAGACTAAGACTTGTCTTTAATAACAACAAAAACAAAACAAAGAAAAAGTGTAAAATGAAGAAAATATCTCATAAAAATAAATGAAAATGCCAAAGGAAAGATAATATATGTATATGTATATGTATATGTATATGTATATGTATATGTATATATATATATGTATATATATATATATATATAAATATATGAAACAAAATATAAAATAAACCTTAAATAGATTCTAAAGAAAAATAAATCAGTAGCCCTCCTGCATACAAAAGGTACGTGTTCTGAGCAAGGAGTCTGAGAAACCAAGTTCTTCACAATTCCCACAAATAAAATATCTTGCTGTAACTCTACCTAACCAAGCACATGAAACACTAAATGCCTAGAACTTCACGACTCTGAAGAAAAAAATTGAAGAAGATATTGGGAGATGGAAAGATCTCTCACGGTCATGGAACAGTAGAATTAAAATAGTGAAAATGGCTATCTTACCAAAAGCAATCTATTGATTCAATGTAATTGCAATAAAAATTCCAAGACAATTCTCCACAAAACTAAAGAGAACAATTCTCAACTTCATGTGGAAAAGTAAAAAATCCATGAAAGCTTAAAAATCCTGTACAATAAAAGAACATCTAGAGGTATCACCATCCCTAATTTTAAGTTATACTACAGATTAATAGTATTTGTTTGTTTGTTTGTTTGGTTTGGTTTTTAGAGACAAGGTTTCTCTGTGTAGCTTTGGCTGTCCTGGAACTCACTCTGTAGACCAGGCTGACCTCAAACTCAGAAATCCACCTGCCTCTGCCTCCCAAGTGCTGGGATTAAAGGCATGCACCACAATAAAATGTAATAAAATGGTGTAGTATTGATATAGAAACAGGTAAATCAATAGAATCAAATTGAAGAGCATGAAATAAACCCCTATCACTATGGATATTTGTTATTTGACAAAAAAAAAATCAAACAATGAAAAAAAAAAGGAAACATACTGCTGGTTTAACTGCATGCCGGCACGTAGAAGAATGCAAATCATATCATATTTATCATGCTACACAAAACTCAAGTCCAAGTGGCATAAAGTCATCAACATAAAACTGATACACTAAATCTAATATAAAAAAATTAGGGATTGCCTTGAACACATTATTACAGGAGAAAATTTTCTATAAGAACACCAATAGTTCAGGCACTAAGAGCAACAAATAATAATTAGGACCTTATGAAACTGATATGCTTTTATAAGCTTGTCCATCAATAGGACAAAATTGCAGCTTGCAACATACAGAATAGGAAATAATTTTCAACAAAACTATATCTTAGAGAGAGAGAGAGAGAAAGTATATATCAAGATGTTAGACATCAACAAAACAAATAACCAGATTAAAAAGCGAGGAATAGAGTTAAACAAAGATTTCTCAACAGAAGACTATGTGATGGCTAAGAATCATTTAAAGAAATGTTTAATATCATTAGTCATCAAATAAATGCAAATCAAAATGGCTCTTAGGATCCACCTTATAAATATCAGAATGGATAAGATAAAAAAAAAAACCAAAAAACATAAAAAAGTAAGTGATACATATGCTGGTGAGTAGTTAGAGCAAAGAAAACATCCTTCATTGATGGTGAGATTGCAAATAAGTGCAACCACTCTCAAAAACAATCTGGTAATTTCTTGGAATATTGGGAAGAGTTATTCCACCTTAAGACACTGGTATATCTTCCCTGGGCATATACCCAAAAGATGCTTCATTGTAGCACAACTCCGTTATGTTCATATCAGTTTTCTTTATAATAACCAAAAACGGGAAAACAATGTAGAGATCCCTCAATCAAAGAATGGATAAATTATGGTTAATTTATACCCTGGAATGATACATAGCTATTAAAAACAAGGATATCATGAAATTTGCAAGGAAATGCATGAAAGTAGAAAATATCCTGAGTGTGGTAAATGAAACCCAAAAGGACATTCTTGCTATGTACTCACTTATAAATGGATATTAACCATAATGTATAGGATACACATATTTCAATCCACAGATATTAGCTTATCTCTTTGATATATTTTAGATCAATTGAAGGACTCTTCTAAGCACCTCTCAGCTAGCAAGCCCTTATCTTCACTCACAGATTAACATCTCTAACTATGTCCTCAGCTCAGTTGCTCAGTTACCCCTAGTCCTAGACTCAGCCTAAATATTATGTTTCTAATATTTTGCCTGATAGCCCAGGCCCAGCTGGGAAGATGTCAATGGTCTTTCCACCCAAGATCTCACATAGGTGGTGGCTCCTTCCTCTGAAACAAGACAAAGTTTTCTCTACTCTCTTGTGTGTGCTTGGCTACCTGTGTGAAAACTGGAAGTCCTACCTATTCCACCTAGCTCATTGGCTGCTAGAATCTTTATTGATCAATCAAGAATCAATTGGGGAATAGGACTTTTAGTGTTCACATGTAGATTCCCTATCAACACATCAGAACCACCCCCTACATTTCACCCTTTCTGTCTAATTAAAAATATTTTTTTCTCTCAGATATAAATTGAACAAAACCATAAAAATTGTGTAAATTATAAAGTATAATATATAATTAATTTCTTGTCTCTCATATTTGTCAATTAAACAAAGTACTGTAGCTTCATTCCTAAAAAGTTATAATTTTATCTCTGAACCATGTTTAGATTTTAGCCTGTAACACCATCTGAAAACCATGTCTTTTATTTTATAACCTCTTTTTAAATGTTAAACAACTTGATTATGAGTTTGATTATGAGACTAGAACTAGTTTTCAACCCCATCAGAAATCAGATCATGAATTAAATGTTGCCTGAGTATATAGGAACCACCAAATATAGCTTCCATAACGAAAACAGTTATAGAGATAGCTGAGTACTTGGACAGTCCCCTATCAGATTTAGGATTGGCAAGCATTCCCTCCCAGTCTGTTGGTGGCCTTTTGGTCTTATTGACAATATCTTTTGTCTTACAAAAGCTTTGCAATTTTATGAGGTCCCATTTGTCGATTCTTGATCTTATAGCAAAAGCCATTGATGTTCTGTTCAGAAATTTTTCCCCTGTGAACATATCCTCAAGGCTTTTCCCCATATTCTCCTCTATAAATTTCAGTGTCTCTGGTTTTATGTGGAGGTCTTTGATCCACTTACACTTGAGATTTGTACAAGGAGACAAGAATGGATCAATTCACATTCTTCTACATGATAACCATCAGATGTGACAGCACCATTTGTTGAAAATGCTGTCTTTTTCTTTTTTTCACTGGATGGATTTAGTTCCCTTGTCAAAGATCAAGTGACCATAGATGTGTGGGTTCATTTCTGGGTCTTCAATTCTATTCTATTGATCTACCTGTCTACCAGTCACACCAGTCCGAATGGCTAAGATCAAAATATTCAGGTGACAGCAGATGCTGGCGAGGATGTGGAGAAAGAGGAACACTCCTCCATTGCTGGTGGGATTGCAAGCTTGTACAAGCACTCTGGAAATTGGTCTGGCGGTTCCTCAGAAAATTGGATATAGTACTACCAGAAGATCCAGCAATACCACTCTTGGGAATATATCCAGAAGATGTTCCAACTGGTAATAAGGACACATGCTCCACTATGTTCATAGCAGCTTTATTTATAATAGCCAGAATCTGGAAAGAACCCAGATGTTCCTCAACAGAAGAATGGATACAGAGAATGTGGTACATTTACACAATGGAGTACTACACAGCTATTAAAAACAATGAATTTATGAAATTCTTGGGCACATGGGTGTATCTGGAAGATATCAACCTTAGTGAGGCAACCCAGTCACAAAAGAAGTCACTTGATATGCACTCACTGATAAGTGGATATTAACCCATATACTTAGAATACCGAAGATACAATTTGCAAAACACAAGAAAATCAAGAAGAAGGAAGACCAATGTGTGGATACTTCATTCCTCTTTAGAATAGGAAATAAAATGCACATGGAAGGAGTTACAGAGACAAAGTTTGGAGCTGAAATGAAAGGATGGACCATCCAGAGACTGCCCCACCCAGGGATCCAGCCCATAATCAGCCACCAAACACTGACACTATTGCATATGCCAGCAAGATTTTGCTGAAAGGACCCTGATATAGCTGTCATGTGTGAGGCTAGGCCAGTGCCTGGCAAGTACAGAAGTGGATGCTCACAGTCATCTATTGGATGGAACAAAGGGCCACCAATGGAGGAGCTAGAGAAAGTACCCAAGGAGCTGAAGAGGTCTGCAACCTTATAGGTGGAACAACAATATAAACTAACCAGTACCCCCAGAGCTTGTGTCTCTAGCTGCATAGGTAGCAGAAGATGGTTTGTCGGCCATCATTGGGAAGAGAGGCTCCTTGGTCTTGCAAACTTTATATGCCCCAGTACAGGGGAATGCCAGGGCCAAGAAGTTGGAGCGAGTGAGTTGGGGAGTAGGGTGGGGGAAAGATATAGGACACTTTGGGGGTAGCATTTGAAATGTAATGAAGTAAATACCTAATAAAATTAAAAAAATAAAGATTGGAGCAATGTAACAAATTACAACATTAATTTGTATCAATTATAAAGATTTCTATCAATTAAGACTATGGATATACAATATTTTGTTTAAGAATAAAACTTAGTAATCATCCCACCTATTTCCTTCCTTTTCAAAATTATGACTGTTTTTGAATTATCCCTCAAAATGACAACCTATTTTAATTTGTAAAATATCCATTACCAGACATACAAATCCACAGAATCTATTTGATGGCTCTCTATAGCTACTTTCTGCTGAATATGTGTGATGATAAATTTTCTAAAGGGGTGGGGAGAGGTAGGAAAATTAGGAAAACTGGTTAGACTTAAGAAAGCTAACTTTAGTATCTGTTATCCAGTTTCTGTATAATCAAAAATTTTAGATCTTGATTGATATTCTGCCTGGTTTCATCTGAAAGATTGCATGCGGTGAGATGACTTGTAATCAGCAGTAATCCTAAAGCTGTTCTGGAAGTAAGTCTCTGGACAGCATTAGGAAGCAAAGGGCTGGAACAAAAGGTAAATTTAGCATCCCAGCAGATGAATCTTGTCAGAGCTATATAGCCTACAATATATGAATATCATAACCAAAGTTTTAGTACCATTCAGATTTTCATATGGATTGTCCAGGGTGTACAGATCAGTTATGTATATAATTTTTCTCCTTGTTTGAGCAGGTGAAAAACAGCTGTCTTTTTTATGAGTTAATAGCATCAAGAACCAATTGTAATAAGTCTTTATATATATTATGTGAAGGATGGTATGATGAATCTTTATTTGTCTTATTTGATTTTCTCTAAATTTTATAGTTGTTTAGGGGTCTCCTCCTGTCATATGTGATCCATACCACTCTGGAAGGGGTCCAGAGTCTATCTATTCATAATATATAGTAAAAGGAATATGCAGCAAAACAGTAGCCACCATCAAACTAAATGGAGAGAAAAATGAAGCAATCCCATTAAAATCAGGGACTAGATAATGTTGCCCTCTCTCTCCCTATCTACCCAATATAGTACTTGAATTTCTAGCTAGAACAATTAGAAAACAAATGAAATCAAAGGGAGACAACTTGAAAAGGAAGAAGTCAAAATATCACTATTAGCAGATGATATGATAGTATATATAAGTGAACCAAAAATTCCACCAGAGAACTCCTCAAACAACTTCAGCAATGTGGTTGGTTACAAAATTAACTCAAACAAATCAGTAACCTTCCTATACTCAAAGGATTAACAGCTGAGAAAGAAATTAGGGAAATGACGTCCTTCATAATAGTCACAAATAATATAAAATACCTTGATATGTATCTAACCAAGTATGGGAAAAACTTATATGACAAGAGCTTCAATCTCTGAAGAAATAAATGGAAGAAGACCTCAGAAAATGGAAAGATCTCCCATGCTCATGGGTTGGCAGGATTAATATAGTAAAAGTGGCCATCTTGCCAAAAATAATCTACAGATTCAACACAGTGTCCATCAATATTCCAACTCAATTCTTCATAGAGTTAGAAAGGATTATATGCCCCAGTAGAGGGGAATGCCAGGGTAAGGAAGCAGAAGTAAGTGGGTTGAGGAGCAGGGGGAGGGGATTTTTCCAGAGAGGAAACATTTGAAATGTAAATAAAGAATCTAATAGAAGTCTGTAAAGAATTGTGTTGACCAACCAGAGAACATGCATGGGGATGAACCTATGATCTCTCCACACATTTAAAAAATGTGCAACTTGGTCTTCACATAGAAACCCTAAAAACAGAAGTAGGGGTTGTTTCTGACTCTGTTGCCTGCCTTTGGATTCATTTTCACTAACTTGAAGGCCTTGCCTAGCCTCAATAGGAGAAGATGTGCCTAGTCTTACTGCAACTTGATATATCAAGGTGGATAGATATCTATGGGAGGCCTGCCTTCTCTTAGACAAAGAACTTTGGAAGATTTTCATTTGTTGAACTACCCCTACATCTTTGGGATGAATTCTATTTGATTATGGTGAATCATCTTTTTTCTGTGTTCTTTGATTTGGTTTGTGAGTATTTTTGAGTATGTTTGCATCAATGTTCATGAGGGAAATTTGTTTCTAATTCTCTTTGTTGAGTCTTTATGTGGTTTGGGTGTCAGGGTAACTGTGGCCACATAAAGTGAATTATACAATGTTAAAAAAAGCAATTCATAAATTCATTTAGAATTAAAAAAATTATAGATAGCAAAAACTATTCTCAATAATGTAAGGAACATTTAGAGGAATCACCATCCCTGACCTCATCCTGTACTACAGAGCAATAGTGATTAAAAACAAACAAACAAAGAAATAAACAAGCAAACAAAAAACTGCATGGTATTGGTACAGAGACAGACAGGAATATCAATGGAATAGAATTGAAATCCCAGAAATGAAATCACACACGTATGTTCCTTTGATCTTTGACAATGGAGNTAAAACCATCCAGTGGAAAACAGACAGCATTCTCTTTTTCT
>NC_034594.1:85411973-85463132 GCF_900095145.1 Mus pahari | reverse complement strand
TGGTTCAATTGGAGGTCAGCATGTAGAAGAATGCAAATCAAACCATTCTTATCTCCTTGTATAAAGCTCAAGTCTAAGATTGTCATGGTCCCCCACATAAAATCAGATACAGTGAAAGTAATAGAGTAATAATTGGGGAAGAGCCTCAAACACAAGAACACAGGGGAAATTTTCCTGAACAGAACACCAATGGCTTATGTAACTCTGAGATCGAGAATCAACAAATGGGACCCCATAAAATTGCAAAGCTTCTGTAAGGCAATGGTCACTGTCAATAGGACAAAACGGCAACCAAGAGATTGGGAAAAGATCTTCACCAATCCTACATACAATAGAAGGCTTATAACCAATATATACAAAGAACTCAAGAAGTTAAGACTCCAGAGAATCAAATAACCCTACTAAAATGGTATACTGACAAAAACAAAGAATTCTCAATGGAGAAATACCAAGTGGCCTAGAAGCACCTAAAGAAATGTTCAACATCCTTAGTCATCATGGAAATGAAAATCAAAACAACACTGAGATTCTAATTCACTCCAGTCAGAATGACTAATATCAAAATCTTAGGTGACAGCAGATCTGGTGAGGATGTTGAGAAAGAGGCACAATCCTCCTTTGCTGGTAGAATTGCAAGCTGTTACAACCACATTTGAAATCAGTTTCCCTTTCCTCAGAAAATTGGACGTATAATTACCTGAGGATCCAGCTATACCATTCCTGGGCATATACCCAAATGATTCTCCAACATATAAAAGGAAAACATATTCCACTATGTTCATAGCAGCCTTATATGTTATAGCCAGAATCTGGAAAGAACTCATATTTCCTTCAAAAAAGAAATGGATACAGAACATGTGGTACATTTAAACAATGGAGTACTACCCAGCAATTAATAACAATGAATTCATGAAATTCTTAGGTAAATGGATGGAACTAAAAAATATCATCTTGAGTGAGGTAATCCAATCACAAAAAGAACACACATGGTATGCTTTCACTGATAAGTGGACGTTAGCCCAAATGCTCAGAATACACAAGATACAATTCACAGACCACATGAAGCTCAAAATGGAAGACCACGGTGTGCTTGCTTTGGTCCTTCTTATAAGGGGGAACAAAACACTCAAGGAAGGATATACGGAGACAAAGTTTGGAGAAGAGACTGTAGGAAAGGCCATCCAGAAAGTGCCCTATTTGGGGATCTATCCTACTTACAGACACTAAAACCAGGTGCTAAAACAAATGCCAAGAAGTACTTGGTGACAGGAGCCTGATATAGCTGTCTCTTCAGAGGCTCTGCTTGATCCTGGCAAATACAGAGGCAAATGCTTACAGCCAACCATTGGATTGAGCATGGGGGAGGAGTTAGAGAAAGGATTGAAGAAGCTGGAGGGGTTTGGAGTCCATAGGAAGAACAACAATATCAACCACCAGATCCCTCAGAGCTCCCAGGGAGTAAACCACCAACTAAGGAATATATACAAGTGACCAATGACTCAAGACTCATATGTAGCAGAGAATGGCCTTGCTGGACATGAATGGGAGAATCCCTTGGTTCTGTAAAGGCTTGATGACCCAGTGTAGGGCAATGGCAGAGTGGAGAGAGGGGAGTAGGTGTGTGGGATAAGAAGAGGGAGGAAGGGATTAGGGTTTTCTGTAGGGGAAACTGGGAAAGGAGATAATATTTGAAATGTAAATAAATACAATATCCAGTACAATTATTAAAATGTGTTGCATAGTTGTATTTTAATGATAATTTAAAGTATATACTTAACTCTTTCCCATTTTTATGCTATAATATTATTGGCTGTCTACCAAGTAACTGAAAACAAACAATTCATTTAATCAATCGAAAATTAAATCAATTAAATATTACTCTATAAGCATACTCTAATAGCAAACATTCACATAGATACCTTGATGCAGCAAGTCTTATGGCTAACTTTCACCATGTGACACCCTGAGATTCCTTTGTCTTGTCCCAACAATGTTTCACTGACCTGCAGTGGTGAAGGGACTGACATTCTCTTAGCTGCACTTCACACAAAGTGAGACTCTCTGTGTAAGCACCAGTGCTTAGTGATGATCACAAGATGAGTTGTTAAGTCTTCCAAATCCTCCCAGTCATGGATTAATGTTTCTATAATCTATACATAAAATATCAATTGCAATGCCACTTTTATTCTGGTGTCAAATAGATTGTATAGAAAAAAAAATGACTTTACAATATCAAGGGTACCAAAAAAATTGAGTCTAATATTTTTGTGTTTGCAGTTTACTTCTTGTCAAATTTAGCAACTCTTTTTGTTTTGGTAACATCTCTTTCTAAAGGCAACTCTTCTGTTTTATCTTTATACGTGGTGACTTTTCAGCTTTGGAACAGTGATTTTTGTCTTTAAGTATATTTTAAGTAATTAACATAACACAGATTTATAGTAATTTTTCATGTTCTTGTTAATTATTTCATCAGAAATTTTCTTAGCTGCAGTGAATCCATTAATTTTATTACATGTCATAATTTTCCATTTTTGTATGCCAGATAATTTTGTATTAGACGTCAAATTGTGGGCAATTTTTGGATAGCATATACTTGAGTGCTCTTATAAAATTTCTTCAGTTTGTTCCAGAACAAAGTTAACTTGTCTTAAAATAATGTCATGCTTTAAAATATTACTTTAAGTCACTACTTAGGGTAAGCAATTACCTTTGATTGAGGAGCTTTGGTGACTCCGTCCTGCGGACTGTTTTTAATGTCCTGTGAAGACTTCCTATGGTTGCAAGAAGATAAACTCCTCCTGTCCTCATTGTGTTGTTCTTTCGTTTATTCAAGCTATTGTTTCTTATATTCATAATCTCTTCATACCTTTGGAGTCAATAATTAGCTGAATCTAGAGTCAGACACTCTGCCCATTTCATTGTCTTCAATCCTGTTTTCTCTCTTCCATTTAATTCTCCATACTGATATTTGTCTTTCTGTTCTCTCTACCTTGTCTGACATTTACTTGATAGAGAGCACTAGGCACTTTTCCCCAATACAAAATATCAGCACTGTAATAATCTTTGAAAACTTGAGATCTTAATTTACTGGGATTTATTTTCCAAGAGGCAATTTTGTACCTTGCCTTATAAGTACTGTATGCAGTTTATTGTTACTTTTTTTATATAATTGCATTTGTTTTAAAAAGGGCAGTTAAATACAATTCCTGCTGTAATCTTCATTGGTTGAAAGTAAGAAATTCAAAGATAAAGTGTTTGATATGAGAGCTAGAGATTTGTTTTATAAAATTTTAGAGTTACTCAATATGCCCAGCTTCTTTTTTTCTCTTACATACTTTGAATGTACACGATAGGGAATGGTGCCAACAATAGTGGCTTTGTCCTTCTACTTGTATAAATGAGACCAACATAATACCTCACAAACATGTGTACCTAATCAAGTCAGACTATTCTGTGAATTCCTTACTTAGCTTTTAGTCCCAGATTCTTCTAAATTTGTTAAGTTGACAGTTCAAACTAGTTACCATAATACTCCTCAATATAAACAAACAAACAAACAAACAAACAAACACTGATATATTATATAGAAGCAAATGTAAAAATTCAAATCAATATTCCCCCAGGAAGCTATAAGAATGTTATGGTTAAAATACATTGTTGATTACACACTTTGAATGTATAGAAATATCATGAAGATATACAATTAATACACTAAATGAATATAGTCATTGATATGGTATAACTTTCAACATATAGCTATACTATAACGTGTAGCATGTAACATATAACATATAATGTATAATGTATAACATATAATATATAATACATAATACATAATACATAATACATAATATATAATATATAATATATAATATATAATATAACATAATAAAATAATATCCTCAAATAGAAATCTTTCTATTTCATACTATTTTAAATTTACTTTTGTAATGTAGCCTAATACAGTTACCCTTATTATGTAGAGGTAAAAATGTGGACATTTTAGAAGTTTACATAATAATATTGTGGTAGATATGAAGTAGCAGGCCAGACACCTAGTGACATGATAAGTCATTGTCAACATTCTACTGACCCTAATAAAGGAGAACACATGAAACAAAAGATCATCAAGCAGGATGTCACACTCAAGTTGTTATGGACACCATATGATCAGTGGTGATTGTGTAGAGTACTAAACTGGGGATTCACTAAGAAAGTGACTGATATGGGTGGTGACAGGTGTCAGCAGATGCTAGCTTGCCTGGGGCAAGGTGCAGATGAGAATCAGAGAGTTTCTGTATTTCTAATTGTTTAAAATCTATCACATTCATAATTTAGCTAAACTTATCAAAAATACTTTAGATTTAACCATGGTGTATAAATTAAAGAATTTAGATTTTAAATTACAAAGAGATAAGTCTTTATGTAGGTTATGAAATTATAACATTTATAATGGGATAAATCAGAAAACACCTTATAAACCATTCTCAAAACGGTCAGATGGAATTGTGAAGATGGCTCAACAGTATAAAGGTTGGATTTTGTATCTCCAAACCTGAAGCTTTCAGTGATAGGGCAGTCCCCCCTTAATTCCAGACTTGAGAGAGGGGGATCTTCAGAACATTCTAGCTGACAGAATCATCAAGCTCTGGGTTAGTGAAAGATCATGTTTTAATTAGTAAAGGGGAAGTACACTGGAGAAAAATTTCTGACATCATGCTCAGATCTGTACAGACACACACACACAAACACACACACATGAATCATTCAATATTCACTGTACTTATTGCATTTGGAAGGAAATCAAAAACCTAAGATATTGATCATAAGGTGAGACATTTTTTCAATATCTGCCATCACCCCTTTTTTGTTTCTTTTTTTTTGATACTGTAAGAAATCTTCTAATCTGAGTTTTATAGATACAATATATTTTGCCATATTTCTGGAGAAAGTAGACCCCATGATTAAAGAAAGCATTGGCAGAATGAGTTGTCTAATGAAGCTTGGAGTTAGGACCATGATGTGCTCACACAGCATAGTTTCCAGAACAAAAGAGCAGAATACTTTTAAATAAACTCTTATTTTTATAATATGTTAAAAAGAATCCTGCAATTATAATTACATAATATTCCCTTTAGTCCATCCATCCATGCCCTCTCATGCAGACCTGTGGTCTCTGTCAGATATGTTCATGGATGGTCTTCTGTAAGACACATTGGCCTAATCACAAAAGAAGAACTAGTTTCACAAATTACTCTTAAAGCCTTCTGGTATTAACACTTAATAGGTAAAATATTGGCAATTACTGAACTTTTGAGAAAACTTGTCTAAATTTGGATAACCACTTCTTACCTGGATAAGCTTAGACAAATAAATATAAATGGAACAATGTTTTATAGAACTGTTGTGAAGATTGAATCAGTTAATATGAGAAAAGCATGTAGAAAATGTTGACCTAATATAAGAATTCAATCACGGCTCGAGAGAGCACTGACTGGTGTTCCAGTAGACTGGCTTACATTCCCAGAACCATTGAGGCTTCTGAATTCAAAGGAGAACCAAAGGTCCTCTTTTGACATCCTTGTGGGATGCATACATGCTGTACACATACATGAAGACAAGGTACACATTCCTATACAATAAAAACTATCAAAACTCAAATAAATATTTAATTTTTTTAGTGTATTTGACAAATACTAGGAAACAAATACATTGTTTCTTTTTTCAGTTAACAATTCAGCTTTGGTCCAAAGGCATATATGTTCCTGCTTATTTTGTTCCAGTTCCTGCAACACACGATTAAGGTAAAAAAAATAAAACCACTTCTAATAAATTAAGAAGGAAAGAAAAGACATGCATTCCTGAAAGTGCCTTATCACATGATGCTTTGAGTCATAAATATAGAGGTTTGTTATTGTGCGACTTACTCATCATGCTGTGGCCCACAAAAAACTTTCATGTCATCAAAAGAATTTCCAACAGGAAATGTCCTTTCCTATTAAGCATTGCCTGAATTTCCCTTTACTGTTTAATTACATTGATCAACTTGACACTTCTTATAACTCTGGATTATAGGAGTAAGTGAATAAGATAGATAACTTGTGCACAAGAAACATGAAATATTTCCCAGAGCCTCAAAGTAATTTCTGCATGCAGTGCTTCTTGGAAAATGTCTTACAATTTTACACTTTCACTGTGAACTTCATAGTATTAAGAATAGTTTTAAATTAAGATTTTCTTTGACTGGAAGAAGAGTAAAGTTCACAAAATGTATAAAAAAGCTGCAAAGGCAGTTATAAAAGGATTATACTTCTACAGAAATAAAGTCAATTTTCACACATCTTTCTTCTGCAAATAAGGAAATCACTGTATACAAAGGCCAACTACTGGTCCAATGACATTTGAAGAAACAGTAGCAAGGACAGGAAACATACCATCATGTGCATTCAATAATTCTTCCTTTTTACGTTTCCAAATTTATACAGATATATTGTGATGTAATCACTTATAATATCAGTTGCAACATCTTAGGATCAGCAAAAGGGAAAAAATGCATCTGAGAAAAATGCTGTTCAGATTCTAGTTGTGAGTTTTACAGTTAATAGAGGAATGGGGCACTACTGCCATATTGTTATATTTATTACTGAGATTATTTTCTCTGTGCTTATTTTGTGTCAGGGACATTCATTAGTTATTGTAGAGGAACTATATTACAGTCATTGTTTTAATGAGAGTAACATATATTATATGGTCACAAATAGTGATTTTAAGAAGAAATGTGGGAAATTGTGAAAGTATAAAAATTATGAAAGTGCAGAAATACAACATGATTTTAATTTTTATTAGAGGTTGTATTAGTTAGGGTTTTACTGCTGTGAACAGACACCATGACCAAGGCAAGTCATATAAAAACAACATTTAATTGGGGCTGGCTTACAGATTCAGAGGTTCAGTCCATTATCATCAAGGCAGGAGCATGGCAGTATCCAGGAAGGCATGGTGCAGGAGGAGCTGAGAGTTCTACGTCTTCATCCAAAGGCTGCTACTGGAACACTGACTTCCAGGCAACTGGGGTGAGAGTCTTAAGCCCACACCCACAGTGACACACCTATTCCAACCAGGTCACACCTATTCCAACCAGGCCACACCTCCAGATGGTGCCACTCCCTGGTCCAAGAATATACAAACCATTACAGAGGTGTTATTGGAAAACAGTAGATTTATTTGTAATTGTAAGGAAAGTATACTAAGCAGTTTTCATCAGAAAGCATACTAGAAGCCATATCTATATGACTGGGTAAAAGATTGAAGGAAAAAGAAACAGACAGGAAGGCTAGGTGGGATTTATCCAAACACAAAGCTCTAGACTAATGCCCAGCAGTAACAATCTCCCTTGACCCATTAAGAGACAGTCAGGAGCTTTGAAGAACAATTTTGATGTAGGTTCCTTCCCGTCATGTTGACAGATTTTTGCCTTCCCATATGTCAGACTTGTGAGACAGAATTAAAAGACAGTGATTTCTCTGGCTGATCCTTTATTCATTCTCCAAATCATTTACTTTCTTCTATTGTTTTTGGTTCTTTTTATTTGCATAATGTATAATTTAATTCTTATTTTGGGCTGGAATTGATGGGAAATGGGGGACAAGTGTCCCCTGTGTGCAGGAGAACATATGGTTGCTGAAGTAAGAGCCTCTGTCCTGCTTGTTAAAAGAACACCCTGTTACCAGTTGTGAGGGATAAAATTATGCTTGTCAAACAACATACTCTTTCTATTGTAACTTCATTGCAACGAATGAGAAGAGTTAGACATATTAGCAAGACATTTTATTTCTTTAACAACAAATGAAATGCTTAGTATATTTAAATGATAATCAGACTTATATATAGGTCATAAAATTAAGTTGACATTAAGCATCACATTCCTAGAAACGTGTCAGTGAAATGGGTATCAAATTATCAAGTTATCTAAAAAATTACAGTTATTTTCCTTAGTGATGAGAAATTATCTGTAAAGATTAGCTCATTAATTCATTTGTACATAAAAGAAAATACTAACCCTTTGGTGCTAAAAATCTTGTTATATTACCTATATCCTGAGACAAAACATTTTTCCAAAATTCAGAAAGATTAACTCCTCATATTCAATTGACTACAATATTATAAAATGTAAGATTCTCAGCATACAAATGTTAAAATCCTCCCTGCCCTCTAGGTTTTACAATATTTCATCTCCTTCTTCTAAATTCTTGTGGTGTGATAGAATGTGCCACTTTTGGCTGAGAATTCCATAGTCATGTATTCTTTGGACTTCAACCAGTTTCTCTGATGAGGTCTGCGAATTTCATTAATCTATAGACAGACAAATGCAAATTTAGAATGCAGTCAAAAACTATATGCATTTAATAAGATAAAATGAGCAGGTTCATCCCAACTGTGAATTCTTGGTCAGATTTGCAGTAAAAGAGATGCATTTTCATCCAAAGAGCAGGCCTTCAGTCTAAGGAGGAAGGAGGTGGTTGATTACCCTCATTATTTTTTGCAGCATGATTGCACACGTGGATATATTTTGCCAAGCTAGTCTATACTACTATTTACAACTAGGTATGAGTGTAGATATTTTCCTTTCCCCATCTTCTTGCTTAGCATCCTCCATAAATAATTTGTAACTTGTGAGTCATGAATCTGGGTACCTTTGTTCACATATCAGCTATTCTGTGTATCAGATTATTTGCATTATGATTAATAACAGTAGCAAAATTTCAGTTATGAAGTAGCAATGAAAATAATTTTATGGTTAGGAATCACCACTACATGATAACTTATATTAAAGGATTGCAGCAATAGGAAGGGATAGAACTGTTGCTCCAGTATAATGGAAATTATCCAGCATGGAAAAAAATTGCTGCTCAGTATCAACATGATTTTCCATGTTTCTGTTACCAATGTGTGTGGTGTCTACATCCATAGTCTTACCATCAATTCTTGTGGAGAATATAAAGCAATTACAAGAGCATGTATTGTTTTGGCAGGTCTAGAAACATCTCTAACAGCTTAACGATAGATATTCAACATCACACACACACACACACACACACACACACACACACACACAAATTATAAAGTAGTGGGTTTTTCTGTTTTTATTTTTTCAAGTATCAGTAGTGTTCAACAATCTTCTCTAACACCCCTCATTTTCCGACTCTCCCATCATTTTGTCTAGATAAACTTCTTTCCCAAAAGAGTTTTCTTTCCTCAACACATTACTAGTGTTTTAATAGTGCTTTTTCAATAAGAACTTTCCCTCATCTCTCTCTCTCTCTCTCTCTCTCTCTCTCTCTCTCTCACACACACACACACACACAGACACATCTTGTTCTTAGCTTGATTTCTATAGTCTATAGGTACTCTAAAAACAACTGATACTAAGTATATATTAGTGGGACCATGCTTATATTTGACATTCTGCGTCTGGATTTTCTTATTAAGCATGGTTTGTGGTGTCTTGAATTACTTTAACATTTTATAATTTCATTTATCTTAAAAATGAATGATTCTCCAATGCACATAGATAGTACATTTTTATTACCTATTAAGTTGAAGGACATCCAAACTCTTACCTTGTGAATGGAGGATGGACTTGTCCTTCTGGGAATGGAGAAGCTATGAAGACGGTTGTCCATGTGTCCCTGTAACTGTAAACGATATTCTTTGGCACATGTCCAGAAGAGTTTCTGAAGAAACTATAGTACTGATTCTCACAGTGAACACACTAAATTGTACTCCCACCAACATTATACCCAGGGTCCTAATTTCTTACCTGCAGTCATTGTCTTTTTTATCATATTTTATACCTTTTTACTGGGGTAAAATGAAACCTCACCCGATGTAGAAAAACTTATGACAAGATCCAGCACATCTTCACTGTAAACACTGTAGAAAATCTAGGACTGTACGGGATGAATTTCAACAAAATAAATACAACATAAAACCTGCTAATTACAAATATCAAGCTACATGAAAAAAATGAGACATTTCCACTAGCATCTGGAAATTTCTCCACTCTTGTAGAACATAAGATTGGAAGTCTTTCCTGGAGCAATGAAACAAAATAAAATACAAGTAGGCAAAAGAGAATATAGTGTGTCCTTATTTGCAGAAGGTATAATTTCATATATAAAAGACTTCAATAGCTCCACCAAAAACTCTTGAAGTTGATAACATCATTCAGTAAAACATCAGGATACAAATTATTATGTAAAAATATCCTTCATAAATATAATTGAAAAACATAATGAGAAAAATCAGGGAAAAAATCAAAACAATTGCCTCAAAAATATCTTGCAATAAGTCTTACCAAAGAAATAAAGAAATACTACAATGAAAAGATTATGACATAGAGCTTTTCAAAATCTATCACTCTCTGTACATTGTCCAGGTGTGGTTCTCTGTATTACTTTTCATTTTCTTCAACAGGAATATCTGCTGATAATATCTGAGAGAGGAATTGATGATGGATATAATAGCAGAATGTCATTAAGAGTTATTTAAATATGATGTTCCTTGAGCAAGACAATAGTATTTTTTTATCACTCAGCCCCTGACCTATCAGTCTCTGTTTTCTGGATACCCAAGCAGGATTAGGCATACACTTCATCCTAAAGAACAAAATTGAAAAAGATACAAGAAGATGAAAGAACTCCTATGCTCCTGGAAAATGCATCATCCTAGCAAGAGCAATTTCAATGCAATCCAAAAAAATTACAACTCAATTTTTCAGAAATATGGGAGAAAACAATTTGAAAATTATACAGACAAAAGCTAAGAAGCCCTCAGAATAATATCACTGTTGGGCATACCACCATACCTGCGTTCAAGTTATGCTAGTTGCCATAGTAGTAAAAATAGCATGGTACTGACACAAAAACATGTATGAACCAAGAGAATAATATCAGTGATCCCGATACACATACTGCAGCCACCTAATTTTGACAAAGATGCATTGAACATATATTGGAGAAAAGTAAGCATCTTTAACAGCATCTTGGGAAAAAATGAATATCCTCAAGAAAAAAAATGAAATGTTTCTTATGTCTTACCTCATGTGCAAACCAATTCAAAATAGACTAAAGATGAATGGTGAACATGAAACTCTGAAACTTCTAAAAAAGAGTAGAGTTTATACTTCAGAATATAGGCACAGGTGATGACTTCCTGGTTAGGATTTGTTCAATCAGGAAATAAGAGCAAACTCAAGAGACACATCATGGAATTAAAGATTCTGTGTGTCAAAGTAAAAGGTTAAAGTGAAAAAACAGTTTATATATTTGGATAAAATATTTACCAGTTATATATCTGACAAAAGATTAGTATTTAGTATATAAGGAAGTAAGGAAAAATTTGAACATCAAGCATACAGTCCAGTAGAAATAAACAAATAAATAAATAAATAATGGGTATGAAGCTAAACATATTACTGAGAAGAACAAATATTGAAATATATTTTTAAAATACTCAACATACTGAGCTGTCAAATAATGCAAATTAATAGCATATTCTTAAATATGTCTATTACAGAATAAAAGCATTCAAACCAAAATAGTATTAAAGAACTAATTTATCTTTATTTATTTATTTATTTATTTGTTTGTTTTTTTGAGACAGGATTTCTCTGTGTAGCCCTAGCTGTCCTGGAACTCACTTTGTAGACCAGGTTTGCGTCAAACTCAGAAATCCACCTGCCTCTGCCTCTCGAGTGCTGGGATTAAAGGCGTGTGCCACCATGCCTGGCCTCTTTATTCTTAAGTATAATAAATTCTCATACTATGATCAACATTGCTGTAAATAAGTAAGTCAAACCTAATTAATTATTATTTCACTGAGTAGAAAGTAACTAACTTATTATAATCAAGTAGGTAAGCTGTCAATGCTGGCAGAGGCAGGTGATGAAGGAAGATAACATGTGAAACTATCAGGGGTCTGTGTGTGTGTTCTCATTTGAATGTGCATTTTTCTCTATTTGCTCACGTGACTGAATGCCTAGTACTGAATTGGCCATGGTATTGTGGAGAATGTAGAAACTGGATGTCGGTCTTACCTGGAGAGGCAGGTTACTGGCTTGAAGGGTCTATTTTCACAGGCCAGGTCCTGTTCTCACTGATACCTGGTAGGCAATGAGGTGAGCCAAATGCCAACATATATGAAATTTTCTACCCTGGTGGCTAACTTCCTTCACAGATTATTATTTCCAATAATTTGGTCCTGATATTTATAGAAACAATTAAGAGAACTTGGCAAGAATTTGTATTCTGAAATCAAAAGACCTGGCCTTGATTTTCAAGCTCACTATTTGTTAGCAGTGGTACTATTGGTGGAAAAAAACCAAATGATCTGTGTCTCAAATTCACAATTTCTACAACTCAGATAATAATAAGCCTACATCCTGGAGAGATGGCTCCAGTGAATTTATAGGTAAAATGAGTCACACTTGGAAAGCATTCATTGTATTTGTATTTTTCTGCAATGCAGAAATCACTGAGACAATTATAATATTTTATAAGCACTTAGGCATTAAGATTCATCTACATGTTTTTTGTTGTTGTTGTTGTTGTTGTTTGTTTCAGATTAGTTCTTTAATTTTTCTGGGTATATATTTATATTTTAGGTGAATGATATGTAAAGACTACTGAACTTCTGTTAAGGATTTTGTTTTATTTCTATTCAATTTTATACTAAAAAAAAATGTATATGCCATGTGTATGCCATGTGTATTTACACATACTCCCCTGAGTATGTATATGTGTGAGTGCATGTATGTATGTGTGTTTGTGTGTGTCTGTATATTTCTGTGTGTGTTTGTGTGTGTTTGTGTGTGTGTATACTAGGTCCTCTGAAACTGAACTTGCAGATGGTTGTGAATTGCCTGAAGTAGATGCTGGGAACAAAACTCAGATCCTCTGGAAGAGCAGTGAGTGCTCTTAAAACCAAGGTTTCTCTCCATTCCAATGCTACTGAGCTTTTGAAATATTAAGAAGGAGCTGTAAAAAGACTATTTTAGCAATCTCTGTATGCCTTCATAATATTTTTGTATAATCAGAGGTTTGGGTGAAATTTGAACTTTGCTATTAAAACTCATCCCTAAAATTATCTAAACTTATTAAATATTTGCTTTGTAACATCTGGAAAGAAGTTTGCTTTAAAAACAGCACAGAAGATGTAAAATTAAAATATGAAGCAATATTGAATATTCATGTTTTTTTTCAGTTTAAAGTACTTTTATATATTTTAACTTGTATATTTATTTTGAGGAATAGAAGTGCACATTTAGTTAATGTTATTTTTGAGGCATTTTAAAGCATGTGTATAATAAAGGGACATTGGTATAAGAGAACTTATGACATCTACTTTCTCCATGAACATGAATTGGATGAAATAAAAATTGAAATTTCTATTAAACTGATATTATTTATCTTAATCTGAAAATTTTAATCCTTAGCATACCTCCATAACTTATTAATCTTTTACAATAATTTAGTTACTTCTTCAAAGAAAGGAAGTTGAAAATATTTTGATAAATATTTAAGTTAGAACCTAGTATTTGTGTCCAAATAAAATACATCATTGGCTAAATACTCTATATAAAAGGAAAAAAAAAAGTCTTTTAAAGGAAATAGTACTTTGATTTGAAATTTGCTTTTGTTACCTGGAGTAGTACATTAAATAACAACAGTTCCAATATAAATTCCCATTTGCTTTCATCACTTCAGTCAGAATGAAAATTCAAATTTAATTTTTGATGTGCTAGAGGAAGGAAAAGATATATGTTTGAGACCTGCATTTACAAACTCTATAAATATTTTATTTAAACCATAATTGTAAAATTTGTGTAAATAAATGTTATTCTCTTCCTACCAGGATTCTTTTATTATTTCTTTAGTGTCACCATTTAGGGCATTGGGAGTGATGAGGGAAATAAATACAGAGGTAATAGTATCAGGAAAACATGGAGTGAGGTCATGAGTGTGTACATGTGCTCTACTGTGCGATGGTTTGAGAACATAGGCAAAAAAGTTGATATTTATGATTTACAGCGTTTCATTTACAAACTAGAATACTAGAATATTTTTTCATAAAGTTAATAAGAAACAATTTAAGTACAAAAAGGGAATCTAGGGAAGTGAAAATTCAATTCATTATCAAAGAACTTTCAAACAAGTACAATTGTTTATAAAAACATGATAAATCTTCTCAAGTGCATTTTAATTCTTACTGAAATTGTTTCAAAGAAATTCGTTTTCACGGAATTGTTTTAGTGTATTTTGCATCAGAGATCAACTAGTTCTGCTGTTTATTTATGGCGATTGTGAAAATGGCCACATTGGGTTTTCGTGTGATCATCATATGTTTAAAAAGTTTTATTTTCATAATTCTGCTGACAAACTTAATCAGACAATTAGAAGCTCTTTTTTGAATTAAAATAATAATGACATTTTTATTATTACAGGAAAGTGTAAAATATGGCTTTCAAAGTTCAAATTGACAAGGCAAGGCACAAATAGAGTAAAACTTATGTTGTACAGGATACAACAAGGAATAGTTTTGATGTCATTCTATTAACAAGATTTGTCAATAGTTCCCTTAAAAACTTTTGCAGAATTATTTCAGTTTGGAATTTTATTAATTTTAACTGCAGGTCACCAAAATCACTACATTTATTATTTAATATGTCCAAACTTTCCTGGGTATCCTCCAACTAAAAAGAATCCATTATTATTTAGTTTCTCATGAAAATGCAATAAATCAGGTATGTTAATATTACCAATGCTATCTAAGCTAGTATTCCTAAAGATTCATGAAGAACCTTACTAGAAGTGTTGTCAAGTAAGAAATGCAGGTAAACATACAGCTAGTAAAAACCAGTGGTGTGCGGCTTATTCCAGTAAAAAACAGAAAGCTCAAAGTACAACTTTTTTTAATTAGATATTTTCTTTATTTACATTTCAAATGTTATCTCCTTTCCTAGTTTCCCCTCCAAAAATCCCCTATCCCCTACTCTCCCCCCCCCCCAATCCCATTCCCAGTCCTGGGAATGGAGCATAGAGCCTTCACAGGACCAAGAGCCTCTCCTCCCATTGATGTCTGACTAGGCCATCCTCATTTACATATACAGCTAGAGCCACATGTCCCACCATTTGTTTTCTTTGATTGGTGGTTTAGTTCCAAGGAATACTGGGAGGTACTGATTAGTTCATATTGATGTTCCTCCTAAGGGGCTTCAGACCCTTACAACTCCTTGTGTACTTTTTCTAGCTCTTTCATTGGGGACCATGTGCTCAGTCATCTCAATGAGACAAACCAGTATGGTAAAGACTGTTATCATTGTACAGGACTCAGTTTCCATGTGACTATCAAATTTCCCAAGAAAACATTTATTTTGTTAAAATTATTAAAATATGATTATATTTTACACTATGAATGATCTATTGCTAAATGGAATTCCATTAAATGTATTGGACATAAGCCTTAAAAATCTCACCTGAAATATTGGATACTCCTTCTCTTATCACAGGTGCACTTTCAAGTCACAGCATTTGGCAACTAAATATAAGCCAATAGATTGAAATGAATTGATGAAAGAAAATGTCCTTTAAAAATTGCACATGTTAACATACTGATGCTTAGAGAACTAAATTTAAAGCAAAATGATCAAATGTTTAAGCTCATGGGAAAATTCTGGATGTAAAATAATTTTTCTTTAATAAATTTTATTTTGGGGGAAGAAGGGGGCACTTTAGAAGGGATGTGCAAGGCAAATACAGAATCAGGGAGGTGGGTGAATGAACAATAAAATGGCTGAAAAACTCTTAAGAATTCACACTAATAACCTTATCAGAAAAATATACAGAATTCTGTGTATAAATATAAATACATAGTTTATATAAAATTTTAAGGCTCCCTTCAAGAGCCAAAGAACCTCTAACAATAAGAAATACCAATAACAGGCATGAAAAAATACTCTTTTGTAACATTGGTGTGGGTTGTTCAAGAAACTCTATATAGTGTGTGGCATGGTGGCACACACCTTTAGTCCCAGCACTTGGGAGGCAGAGGCAGGCTGATTTCTGAATTCGAGGCCAGCCTGGTCTACAGAGTGAGTTTCAGAACAACCAGGGCTACACAGAGAAACCCTGCATCAAAAAACCAAAATAACAAAGACAAAAACAAAAACAAAAACAAAAACAGAACAAAACAAAACAAAAAACCCAAGAAACTCTAGATAGCCTATTGCTGTTGCCTTTGGTTACAAATATCCTGATACCAGATGTTTAATGTAAATCTCTCTTACTGATAACAACATAAACTTCAGTCCAGAAGCACCCGAACCTGGACTGTTCTGAATGCCTTGTCCCTGATGATTGGATCTCATGGTACCAGAATTACCATGCAAAGTCCTTCCAGTGAGAAGAAAACTACAGTCCAACTCAGCTCTGATGTCTATGATCTACAACTAAAATCAGAAGAGCACAATAGCTTTATGGGTACAATAATGGAACAAATACCCTGATGGTAAACAGGAGCTTTCTAATTTGACTTAGGACTTAATCAACATGAAGAAAATGTAATGTCTTCCTGGAAGTCTAGCCAAAAACTTAGGGCTACTAAAGTCATGGAGTTTGGAGGATGCCTTAGTGTTTCCATTGCTGTGAAGAGACACCATGATCAAGGTAACTCTTATAAAGGACAACATTTAATTTGGTCTGGCTTACCGTTTCAAAGGTTCAATCCATTATTATCATGGCAGGAAGCATAGAAACATCCAGGTAGACAGTGCTCAAGAACACAGAGTTCTACATCTTGATTGGATGGCAACAAGGAAAGAATAACTTCTATAGGCAATCAGGAGGGTCTCTTCCACAGTGAGTGAAGCTTAAGCATAATATCTCAAAGCCCACCCCCATGGTAATACATTTTCTCCAACAAAACCACGCCTATTCTAACAAAGACATAGCTCATAGTAGTGCCACTCCCTGTGAGCTAAGCATTCACACACATGAGTCTACTGAGCCCAAACATATTCAAACCACAACAGAGGACAACCTACAGCCACCCCAGTTTGCTAACCTAGCATAATCCCTAGCAATATCTTACACATATGCCCTTACAGTGATTGATAAGTATAGCCCTCACTCATCTTCAGACAAACTTCTCAGTGCAATAGATGGAAACTATTGTGGAAAACCACATCCAAATAAAATGCAGATTTATGAAGACTATTTCCAATGGAGACATCTAAAAAAGAATCTGGCATACAAGGTTCAAGGCATATTACGTGAGAGGAAGCTGAAAGATTGTAAGAGCCAGAACATCACTGAATTTGCTATACATTTGTGTCTCCTAGTAATGTTACACTTACAAAAACTTACCAACATGACTGGCTGAAAGTGAGCTAAGGAGGAAAATAATTTCAGGAATGCCAAAGTGTAAGGAGGAAAGGCCACAAGACCTTTTAGAGTTGAAAGTAGGAGAACTAGTTTTCTCCAGGTGAGAATATAGCAACTGCTTATCTAATACCAAATGGCCAAATATGAAAACATAGACATGATTAGCATTAAAACATACTGAGTAAATTATGCTTAAGATTACATATGCATGCCGGGCAGTGGTGGTACACACCTTTAATCCCAGCACTTGGGAGACAGAGAGAGGTGGATTTCTGATTTTGAGGCCAGCCTGGTCTAGAGAGTGACTTCCAGAGAGCCAGGGCTATACAGAGAAACCCTGTCTCGAAAAACAAAACAAAACAAAACAAAACAAAAAAACGAAAACAAAAAAAACCAACAAAAAACCATATGCATATGTATATGTGTATATGTATATAATGATTATTAATAAAAACGTGGGACATGAATTTGAAAGAGAACAGTGGAATGTATATCTGAAAGTTTGAAGGAATGAGAGAGAGAATATAAATGATTTAATTATGTAGTAATCTCAAAAATAAAAATACTTGAATTTAAAATACAATGTCTGTGCAAATTAATAAACTTATATATAATTAAAATTGGTGCCTGTTAATCTAGTAAAATTAAGTATCTCTTTTGTTAGGAATTTGGAGAGGAGAATGAATATTACTAAATGTATAAAATTCACTATTCAAAAAATAATGAATCCAATTTTTTTTTTATAAATCATCCCCTTTAGGCAAATATTTGAACTGTTTCCAAAAGAGTCCATGAAAATCTGCTTCTTTTTAATAAGTTCAATTTATTCAGATATAATTCATTCTTGTGAGAAATCCTATAAGCCCAACCAGACATTTTATATTGTATTAATTGCCCCAAAATATTAATGTTCATTGGTTATTTCTCTATAGAAACTCCACCCATTGAAAGAAAGTCTTAATTAAACTATTACAAATCTCTGTTCTTATGGTAGTCTTGAAATAAAACAAAGAATGGATATATAAGCACTCTGGTGTGAAGCAGAAGTTCAGAATTAATCTAGACTGATATGTTACAGCTGAAATGAAGTAATGTTGAAGAAAGTCGTCCAGCAATATGAGGCAATATTTTGGCAAAGGTAATATTAGACTATCATGGAATCATATGCCATGAAGTAGAGGTGGCCAATTTTGGTCAGACTGAGGAGTAAGGGGAATCATGAAGTGCTGGCTAGCTTTTATCATCTTGACACAACCTAGATTTACCCTGCAAGAAAAATCTCCTTTGAGAATTGCCTCCTTTGTATTCACCAGAGGATATATCTGCAAGGGCATTTTTTTTTTTTTTTTGTGATCAATAATTAGGGAGCACGCCTTAATGTGATCATTTCCAGCCCTGAATTACTGGATTGTATAAGAAAGCAAGATGAGCAAGCCATGGAATGCAAGCCAGTAATTAGAACTCATTCATGGCATCTGCAGCAGTTCCTTACTCCAGGTTCCTTCCTTGAGTCACTACCCTGACTTCTGTTAGTGATGATTTGTGACCTGATAGTTGTAATATTAACCCTTTCTCACAAAATTTGCTTAATTTATCACAGTACCACAGAAGCAAACTAGGGCATAGGACCTAGCTCCTACTTTCAATTTTGCTCTAATGGTCACAGGCACCTTGTAGACTGTGCTAAGAATGAGGCAGAAGTACCACAGACAAGATATTGAAATAAAATATTATTAACATCTGTAAAGATGTTATAATTACTCAACAACCATGTATCTAATATTTAAGAAACCAGAAGACAGCTGGGCGGTGGTGGCGCACACCTTTAGTCCCAGCACTTGAGAGGCAGAGGCAGGAAGATTTCTCAGTTCGAGGCCAGCCTGGTCTACAAAGTGAGTTCCAGGACAGCCAGGGCTATACAGAGAAATCCTGTCTCGAAAAAAACAAACAAACATACAAAAACCAAACAAACACAAAAGAAACCACAAGACAATATTGATAACTGCAATTTACCTTGGTGGAAAATGAATAAAGAAAGAGATAAAAATTAATTAAACTACTGAGATCGAATTTGGGAGCACTAAGGTTAAAATATGTTTGCAAAAATTAGGTGTTTCTGGTCTATCAGGGGATAATTCAAAATTCACAAACTTCTTATTGAGGGCCTTCATTCTGGTAACAACAGATATAATTCATTCATTTCTTTCTACTCCTGTATCACCTGGCATTTTCTTTGAAGTTGTAAAATAAAGCTGCCTTTACTGAGACACACAAGGTAAGCCATCCCTTAGGAAATCTCCTTAATTTTGAAAGAAGCCTACCACTGAAATGTCATCTATTTTTCAATAAAACATGACCATCAGTGGGAATGATTTAAAATGGCACTCAAAGAATTCCAAAAATTGATGGGCTAGGTTTAATATAAATACTCATTCAAGATTGTCACATCATCTTTAAAAGATGATGTGACAATTTTAACTATGGAGAAATAAAACTTTAAACCTCAGTTCAGTTAGTCACATAGATCTGAGAAGCAGTGATAGTGTTTGGTGGACACAATGGTGGATATTCTAAAATATTGTTTTAATTATCATAAGAAAAGTCAAGCAGAACGTTTGGCAAATGAAAGGATACAAGTGGCTACCTTGTAAAGTCAACTTCCAAGGTTTTCCAAAAGCATTCTCAAGGACTTAGTTTTTAAACTTCAGATGGGGCGTTTGATAAAAATATAAAACAGTTGAATTTAGTAGTCCCCAGACACTATTATAACCTCTTGTGAAATTTTACTAATGAAAACCAAGCACACAAATTAGACTGTTTGTTCTGAATAAAGTTAGTCACATAATCAATTAACAACAAGTTCCCTCACTGGCTTGCTCTTTCCATTGCCTTCATTGTGTTTGGAATGCATTGTGTTTAATAATCTTGGGTATTATAATTCTTACCTGTCCTGAAATCTTATTTTTGTTTTTTGTTTTTCAATATATCAGTATGTCTCAGAATCAAAAGGTCAACATGTGCAACAAATGTTTCTGTTTTTGTCTTTGATACATTTTGACAATTTTATTATCTTTCTTCTTATCTAATATAAAAGCTTGTTTCTCATATATTGTTGTGAGTATGCCTTGGAGCCATGCCTGGTAAAATGTTTGTTCAGAGACAATGCAAATATATTAACATTATTAATATAGCATTTTATATACAGTAATAAATCAGGAGAATTAGATTATCAATGCCATTGTTTTTATGAGTAGCAAGTATTTATAATACATTATGTATGCATAAAGATGTTCATGTTTAGATGATAAAATCCCACCTGCATATTACAGAATGAAGTCAGTAATCAATATGGTTATATCCTCACACATTTTTTGATGTGTATGTCTGTCAATATATTTCAGACAAAGACAAGGAATATGTTTGCAAGATATGTTTGTATTAACACTTCTTCTTCTGATTTTAATTTCATCATATTGTAGTGCCATGTCTCTCCATTAGTTAACTCGTCAGTCTATATTAGAAATTTGATTGGTTGTTTACTTGTTTTGAGACTTACATATAACATATGAATCTGGCATTGACCTTGAACCCCTGGCATTTCTGTTTCTATCTTCAGAGTGCTGGAGGAAAAAGCATGACAATCATACCCTCTTCCTATGTTGAAAATGGCATTTGTCATTTTCATATACTCTCAGCTTCTCTTCATATAGTATGCTTGATATATTTGGACATTGACCTTGAGGATACATGAATTGTATCATTTTTCAAATTTATATGTATAATATACATTATCAATTCATGTGAGCATAGGATAGGTAGATCTCTAGATTTGTTTAAATAATGACAAATCTACTGCCTTGATTCCTCAGGGTAGTATATGGGTCACTTACTAACACTGCTGATGAGGTAAATTGTTTATCCACTCTAAACTCCCAGAGGGAATGCATGACTCCTCTATTTCCACCCAAATGTTTTGTATTCAACAGATGAAGTCCAATATAACTCTCTCTCAATTATCTAAGGGAGTACATTTTCACTCAAACCCTAAATCATACTTTTCATTTCTGCTTTTCTGGTTATCTATCTGCCAGTCTATATCTTTCTATCTCTGCAACTCTATCTTCTTTCATACATTAATCCATATGCATATAGTTGTATTTTCAGAGTTAGTTTACATAATTTGTAATATGAGGAAAAGAGATATATGATAACTGAATGATAATCTAATAAGTGATGGGAAGCAACAATGTAGAATATTGAATTTGGTCTGTTATTTTCATGAACGATCAAAGAAGCATATCAGATATTTTCTTCTAAAAGTTTCACTTCTCATCTACCAATGACGGAAAACTTATTTATCAACTCTAGCAATCTGATTTAAAGTGAAGCTGGATCCCAGCTTTCTTCTAGTGATGAGAATTTTCTCGTTAAATGAACTTGCTTTGGAATTGTTCCAAATGAAAAAGTGTTACTCAAAAGTATTATAAGTTCATGGCACTGAGTGATTAAAAATATCTAAGTTTGAATAATGTGATTTTTTTCTATTTCAGAACATTTAAAATATTTGACTTTTAAAAAATATTTTACCAAGTTTGAACTTGGTGAACATATATTAACTGATATAATATATACACAAGCTTGAGGAAAATAATTAGTATAATGTCTACTACACTCTGACTTTTATAATTGGTATTTTCTAGTTTTTATTTACTTTGTTCTTTTATTCATATAGCCAAATGAAAGACAATTTTCCCCTTCTCTTACATTTTTGGTGATGTGAATTGAACTGAGAACCTGTTTACTCCACACAAGGCATCCCAGTTCCCCTTTCTTACCTTCTTCATTAATGTCACCCAGAAGAAGTATATTCTTTTATTTGGTGAGTGGAATCAGCCTTAAAGCATTTAATCTGTGATTTTGTGCCCACCTTCCATATATATATTAGATATATAATATTTTAGCTAATATTACCTAAGAATGTTGGAATGAAAATAATTTTAGTCAGTTTCTCAAACTCTTGAAGTTCAACTTTTTAAAATAGTATATCTTTCTTTTTCATTAATAAGGTTTAAAATATGATGAATTGTCATGGAAATATTGTGCCCCTGCCCCCAGCATTGAGCTGGCTGAATAAGTCTCAGACACTGGAGTCAGGTCTTGCTTCATTTACATCTTCCTGCCAGAGAACTGAGAACTATTTGCCTGTTGAGTGGCTGAAGAGCCTACTTTGCAAATCAGTCCAGCTGAAACAGGCAGTGACAAAGGGATGGGTCCTTGGGATTTTCCCATATATATTCAGAGCTGTACATTCAAATTTGAGCCTTGATCATAGAAATTATTCTTGGCTCATCGTTTCTCTCCCCTTCCTTCCCATCCATCCCCAGCTTTCCTTTCAGGAACCCAGTAACCCATGGTCACTGGCAGCTACAAAATATAAATTATAAGTATATAATTTTTAAAATATAAAATTATATAATATATATGTATAATGTATACACACAAGAGTTTGCATTTCTCTGAATATATTGTGGGTATATTGGTTGACAGATGTGCACAGGATAGACAGATATTTCTACTGTTTTGTAGGAAACATTGAACAAGTTTCATTTACAACATTTTATTAAAACATTTTTTGTTGAAATTTTATTTCTTCTTGAATATATCTTCATTCATGAAATGCTTTCCAACTGCCTAAAAGAGTTTGTACCGTACAATTCTGAAGTATATATGAGGTTTCCTTTCCCATTTGAGCACACTCCAGCTGTGTTTCTACACCAGGTTTCATATTAAGAATTCTGTGTGACCTGAGGATATTGTGTATCAGTATATGAACTTGATGCAAAGCAGCAATTAGTTCGGTTTTGCATAATTAACCCCTGGTAACTTCTACAGCAATGCACTAAATCTTTCTTCTGCATGATTATGAGTTCAACTAATTTCTAAAACTCCATGTTTGTCATTGGTAATTCCCCAAGACAGAAGTTAACAGATGTTTCATATTCTAACACTATAGACTTCACTTACAGTAATCTAAGCAGAACTAAAAATATAAATTGAAGAGTTCATAGGTCACTTAATAAAAATTACATATTTTAAAGGTTCTTACTTATTGGTATTAGGAAATCATTTGTTATTTATTAGTCAGTGTATTATAAGGAGAAACTTTAATAAAGGAAATGGTATTTCAATCTTCATGAAGTCTATCATTCATATACTAATAGAAAATGCCCTCAGATCATATAGTACACCAAGTTTAATATCTGCTGAAAATCTCTTCAAGTTTTAAATCTATTCATGATGGCTTCTACAACAAATAATCAGCTGAGCCTCACCTACTGAAGCTCCTGAATATGCAGAATATTGAGTCTAGAGATATTAGACTCATTATATATAAACCTCAGCTATAAATTCTCTAATTTTGCTAAATTTTGCTTCATCAATATGACTTTTTGCTTACTTCTATAATATATAATAAATAGCCTTCAGTATATTTTCATATTCTATATAATTACAATATCATCATAATTTTAAAGTAATTATATTCATTTTTCTAATACTCTCACTTTCTGTCTTCATTTCTTTTGAAACATGGGAAAAATACTGTGAAAGAAACCTGAATACTGCTAGTAATGATCAAAGTAAAGTAAGCGGAGTTATCTGATATTTTGTCCTAACATATATACAATACTGAAAGTACATTTCATATTTAATTTGTAGAGATGCTAGCCTCTCAGGGGCTACATAGATTAATTTACTAGACCCTATACATTATTATATTCTGTCCCTGATTAAAATTATATCCTAATCATAGCTTTTAGGCGATATGTTTACTGTAAAATGCATTCTTAATCAACTTTAATTCTTCAGAGACATATACAAACTTTTCAATCTGGTCAGAAATACCAGGTGAAATATCTATCCTTTCCCCTACAAAAAATAATATGGAAATTTCATTTCCAATTTAAGTCTCGCTTATTTCCCTGAAATTAGTAGTACTCACATCTACATGCCCAGACTCCCATAAACTGAACTGTGTCAGTCTCTCCTGCTGGAGCTCAAGGACTGGCAAGATCTAAGAGGTAAATAAATGGAGGAGAAGTGAGCAAACTCCAATATAACTTTTGTGCTATGAATTGCTGTTCCCAATATTCAAATCTTCAAGTCAGAAATGAACCATTTCCAATGACTTTACTATGTTTTCTTTTTGTCTCCATAAAGCATTTTTCTCCTGTTCTTTTTTTTAAAACTTCTTTCCTAGCGTTATTAAATATTCCATTTCTATAAAATAAATGTCTAATTCTCATAAAGAGCAATCACTTAGAAATTACCATTACACAACTTGTTTTTTCTTTCTTTATTATGTTTCAAATCTTGTGGTAGTTTCAATATGCCTGGCCCATGAGTGATAATATTTAGAGGTTAACCTCGTTGGAGTAGGTATGGCCTTATTGGAGTAGGTGTACCACTATGGGCGTGGGCTTTAAAACCCTAATGCTAGCTGCCTGGAAACTAGTCTTCTCCTAGCAGCCTTCAGATTAGATTTAAAACTCTCAACTCCTCCTGCACAGTGATTGCCTGGACACTGATATGCTACCACATTGATGATGATAGACTGAACCTCTGACCTGTAAGCCAGCACCAATTAAGTGCTGATTTATAAGAGTTGCTTTAGTCATGGTATCTGTTCTCAGCAGTAAAACCATAATAAAAACATGCCTAAGAACTTCTAGGGGAAATCATCATTCCTTACCTCAAGCTATATTACAGAGCAATAGTAATAAAAAAAATGTATAGTAGTGGTACAGAGACAGGAAGGAATATCAATGGAATAGAACTGAAGACTCAGAAATGAACCCACACACCTATGGTCACTTGATCTTTGACAAAGGAATTAAAACAATCCAGTGAAAAAAATGACAGCATTTTCAACAAATGGTATTGGTTAAACTGGCAATCAGCATATAGAAGAATGGAAATCGATTCATTCTTATTTCCATGTACAAAGCTCAAGTCCAAGGGGATCAAGGACTTCCACATAATACTAAATACACTGAAACTAATAGAAGAGAAAGTAGGGAAGAACCTCGAACATATGGGCACAGGGGAAAATTTCCTGAACAGAACACCAATGCCTTATGATCTGAGATCAATAATCAACAAATGGGACTTCATAAAATTGCAAAGCTTCTGTAAAGCAAAGGACCCTCAATAGGACAAAATGGCAACCATCATGTTGGGAAAAGATCTTTACCAATGCTATATCTGATAGAGGGCTAATATCCAATATGTACAAAATCTCAAGAAGAACTCCAGAGAATCAAATAACCCTTTTAAAAATCAGGTACAGAGTTTAAAAAACAGCATGTACCTCTATAAGTAATTTTATATTTCATGGTGCAAATTATCTAATACTAATTATTCAGCTATTAAAAACAATGACTTCATGAAATTCTTAAGCAAATGGATGGAATAACAAAACATCATCCTTAGTGAGGTAAGCCAGTCACAAAAGAACACACATGGTATGCACTCACTGATAAGTGGATATTAATCCAGAAGCTTGGAATACCCAAGATGTAGTTCACAGACCACATGAAGCTCAAGAAGAAGGAAGATCAGAGTGTTGGTGTTTAGGTTCTGATTAGAAGGGGTAGCAAAATACTCACAGGAGGAAATATAGAGAAAAAGTATGGAGCAGAGACTGAAGAAAAGACCACCTAGAAATTACCCAGCTGGAGCCATGTGGTCTGCCAGTTGCTGGCAGTAGTGCAGGAAGCCTGCAGGTCTTTTCATTTTTAATATATCCTACAACATATATCCAAGAAAATGTATATATTTAATGACTAACAAAGCTAAAATTATACAGTAGTGCAGAATGTCTTACAATGCTTTGAGTGCAGATATTTACTTACATAAATTCAGTATATTTGCAGTTGTGTATGTATGCTTAGCGACATACATACAAAAGAGAAAACAAACTTCTCTGAGTGTTTAGCCTTTGCTTGCTTTTAATATATATGAGTCATATTTACACAAAATCATTGTTTGAATTTTGCAAATGTAAGTATGAAGGCGTCCTGTCTTTTTAATATCAGAGCTAGGAGAAGATGGACTTCAAATGCAAGGTTTTTGAAAAATGAATGAAGGGAGGGAATGAGTTTGACCACAACAACTTTGTACATGGAAGACTGTCTGCTGTGTGAACCCAGCTCATCTCTTACAGGTTTCCAACCTGCTTGATCTTTTGATACCTGTTTCTTGTGGATTGATTTTCATGTTTCTTTTGTTGCTGATTTTTAGTTCAATATTACTGTATAATATAAGCAAAAGAAAGAGGTAAAGATTGTGTTTTTTTCTACACTTTTGACTTTTGTTTTTATGAATTTTATGAATACTAAAATTTAAATTAAATTGTAACTAAGCAAACAATATCTGGTTCAAGAGATGAGTAGGATAACCCTTCTCTTACCAAATGGATCCACCTGCTTTATGACTTATGTAAAAATAAGTAGTAGATAATGGAAACCATATGAATCTCTATTTTTGGAAGGTCAGCCTGAATGTTAATTAGGATTATTCAATGATAAATTTATATACTTGTGTAAAAACTCATGCACATTAATAATTAATATTGGTGACTATCAACTTTTGAGTTCTGAAAATCAATATGTTAAATTAAAATTTTATAATATATATTAGGAAATAGTAAGGGTCAGCAAGGATATTAGAAACACAATGTATAATTGTAATGAAACTAACTTAAATGTGCTTTATTTTTCTAATCTGTTACCCAGAAACTCACTTTTCCATTCCATAAGTAGAAAGAACTAATTGTTCTTACAATTAAAAAAGCTTCTGTTTCTATGTGCTTGCATCTTAGATGTTAAACAGACATTAGAAAATCATAAGGCATTTACAGAAATAAGTAAAGTATATCCTATTTTGTGTTGTAAAGGAGATTATCTCATCCCATGAGGCCAATCTCATGTCTGGAAGTTACTGCCTATAATATGAGTCAGAGAATTGGGCATTTAAAGCTACACATCTCTACAATCCATTATGAACGTAAGCCATGATCAATTTTAGTCCTTTACTGTCTTGCAGTTGAAGGTAACAGAACAAATGTTTAATTTTGTATCTTTGCCAGTGACTTGTAGGTAGCATAGTGATAAACTACAAAAATGGATTTTGGCCAATAGCTATAAAAAAGACAGATTTAAGATTATGGGTCCAATGATTTGTAGTAAATTGTTTTCTGTATTTAACAAAGATTCCAAGTGATAATTTTACTTTTTATTTTTTTAGTTTAAATTCAATGCAACATAATGAACTCTTCTTATTCTTCAAAGAACCATAATTTCACCAAACAGGTAAAGTACTGAGTACTGTAGGGAACTAAATGCAACCTCCAAAATACACAGCCTCTGCTATCCTGTGCTTTTCATGTTCATGGCATTCTTGTACTATTCTTAGTGTTTCCTTTTAACTTCTATAATAAGTATTTGTTTGATATATAATATCAGGTATTTTTCCAAATAACTGGCCTATAAAGAAAACAATTATGAAGTAAAGTAGCAGTCTTCTCATTGTCAGAGGAATACTGATTTAGAAAAGAGCCATCAAAGAATTCCATTCCTATGGGGTGACATTTTATTCCTACTGAACTTAACGGCAGCAATCAGTAATTGGAAACAAAAGAGGTATTGACCACCACTAATTTCAAGCAAAAATAAAAACAACCTCAGAAGTAGCTTGATGCATATATAGTTCATACAAATCTACTGATATCAGGAAATGAAACATATATATGAGAGCATAAAAATATCCTGGCTGGGTAACTTATCGAAAATCAGATATTCATTACTTCCAATGGAAGATGGGAAATCAAACAACAGAGAAAATATTGAAATTAATTTAGAACATCTCAAATCTACTAGAACCTGATTTAATCTACTTTAAGAAATGTGACAAATGGGAAAGAAACCTTAATGTTTTAGGTGTTGTGAAGGATGATCAGTGTATTCCATGATAACAGCTTAATTTACTGCATGTTGCCTTACATATGTATTAAAATCACAGTTATGTGTGTAGTAATTATTGAAATATTCATCCATTACAAGTTCAAAAATTATAAAATAATTCTTTGAAATGAATTAAATGAAATACAAATTAGTTTATAAATATTTTTGTGTATCAACATTAAGCTTGTCATCTGGTCTTCTTTAGAAGTACAATCTAGAGCCCTGGTATAAAAGTAAAATGATTTTTTTTTACTCTATAGTTTAGGCCATTTTGAATAATGTTGCATGTGACATATAAGTGGTAGACAATATAAAGTAAGCATTCTTTATTTTTCTGAAAAATTCCTGTAGAAATGAAAAAAAAAGAGTTATATTTTACTAGAAGTTTTTTTTTTTTTCAAACATATTAGGGTAAATTGTGTTCTGGTTAAGATACAATTATGATTAAAAAATAAATAAAACTAATTTATACCTTTTTTTGGGACCAGATAAATAGGCCACATCCCCTTTCTTAGAAAATAGCCTGCATGTCTCCCAGGAGTTCTGCCATAACCAGGGACAAGCTCCTTCCAATCTGCACCTCTATCTGCAACTGGGCCAGATCCTCCCCCTGGAATTTAAAGACTGCCTGTATTCCAGGAAGTTTTTCCTAACCAGAAACAAAAGAGATCTGGTCTAACCATGAACACAGGAGGATTACTATATCTAGGGACACAAGAGAACTGTACTAACTACTGACACAGGAGCCCACCCCCTAACCAAAAACAACACTGCATGATACCCAGGAGGCCTTTTTAAACCCATTTCACAGAGCTGTACTTACCTCCAAGTAGGCCTGCTCATCAGAGACACACAGGGAAGTTAACCCCAGATATAATTAGATTGGGAAAGGCAAGCCCAAGAACATAAGTAAAAGAAGCTAATGTAATTTAGGACCATCAGAACCCAGTTCTCCCACCACAGCAATCCATGCATCCCCTAACATACCTGAAAAAACAAGATTCTGACCTAAAATCCCATCTCATGGAGGTGATAGAGTCATTTAAGGAGGATATAAATGACTTGCTTAAAGAAATACAGGAAAACATAGACAGATAGAAGTGATTAAAGAGGAAGTGAATAATTCCCTTAAAGAAATATAGAAAAGTATAATCAAGCAGGTGAATGAATTAAGCAAAACAGTTCAAGACCTAAAAATAGAAATAGGAGCAATGAAGAATGGACAAATGACCCAGGCGTGGTGGTGCACACCTTTAATCCCAGCACCCAGGAGGCAGAGGCAGGCAGATTTCTGAGTTAAAGGCCAGCCTGGTCTACAAAGTGAGTTCCAGGACAGTCAGAATACAGAAAAACCATGAATACAGAAAAACCATGTCTCAAAAACAAACAAACAAACAAACAAACAAACAAATAAATAAATAGAATGGACAAATGGAGGCAACCCTAGAGATCGACAAGCTAAGGATATGCAAGGATCACCAACAAAATACAAGAGATAGTATAAAGAATTTCAGGTGTAGAAGATATGATAGATGATATTGACACATTGGTCAGAGAAAATGCATTAGTAAAAAGCTTCTAACCCAAAACATCCAGGATAACCAGGACACAATGAAATTGGAATCGATAATGGTGAAGATTCCCAGATCAAAGGTCCAGAAAACATCTTCAACAAAATCATAGAAGAAAACTTTCTTAACTTAAAGAAGAGTTGGCCATAAATATACAAAAAGTCTGGAGAACATCAAATAGATGTGACCAGAAATGAAAATACTCCCATTCACAATGACCAAGACACTAAGTGCACAGAATAAAAAAAGAATATGAAAAGCTATAAAGGAAAGTAAGAGCCTGACATCCAGATGGCCCTGGCATCCTTGCAGGCCTGCATACCCTGGGACATCAAACTGTGCTTCATCACCCCTGGAGAGTTGTCCCTCTGCTTCCCTATAGCCAGACACTCATCTGGATACTGGGTAAGTTCAGTCAAACTTCCCTCATCCTGCCTTCCCGAGTAGCCAAGCCCTGTGCCAGAACAACTGATAGACTACATTAACCCTATAGACTTCAACAACACTCTCAATAACAGAAAGGTAACTAAAATGGAAACTAAACAGACACAGATAAACTAATAGCACTAAGAACCAAATATATCTAACCAATATCTAGAACACATTTCACCCTAAAGCAAGAGAATATACCTTCATCTCATCACATCATAAAACCTTCTCCAAAACTGACCTTATAATCAGACACAAAACAAAACTCAAAAGATAAAAGAAGATTGAAATAATCCCATGCATTCTTTAAAATCTAGCTAGAGCACTTAGACAACAAAAGGAAATCAAGAGGATAAAATTGGAAAAGGAAGAATTCAAAGTATCAGTATTTGTGGATGATATGATAGTATGCATAAGTTACCACTGAAATTCCACCAGAGATCTCCTATAGCTGATAACAAGGTCAACACTGTGGCTGGAAATAAAATTAACCCAAACAAGTAAAATTAACCCAAACAAGTAAGTAGGCTTCATATATCAAAATCATAAAGGCTGAAATAAGGGAAACACCCTTTACAATAACAATAAATAATATAAAATATCTTGGTGTACCTCTTAGCAAGAAAGTGAAAAATTTGAATGTCAAGAACGTCAAAGGCATAAATAAAGAAATTGACTGAGGACTCAGAAGTTGGAAAGGTCTCCCATGCTCTTGGATCAGAAATGTTAACATAGTGTAAATGATCATTTTCCAAAAGCAATCTGCAGAGTCAATCAAACCCCATCAAAATTCCAACACAGTTCTTCACAGACATGAAAAGAGCAATTCTAACTTCATATGGAGAAACAAGAAAATCAGGATAACTCAAACATTCCTTAAAAATAAAAGATCTTCTGAGGAAATCACCATCCCTGATCTAAAGCTGTACTACAAAACAATAGTGCTAAAAACATATGGTGTTGGTAAAGATACAGACAGGTCAATAAATGGGATAGAAGTGAAGACCTAGAAATAAACCTGGATACCTATGGACACTTTGTCTTTGACATAGAAACCAAAAAGACAATGGAAAAAAGAAAGTATATTTAGTAAATGGTGCAGGTCTAACTGAATATCTGAATGTAGAAAATTGAAATAGATCCACATTTTCAAGCCTAAATGGATCAAAGACCTCAACATAAAACCAGATACACTAAATCTAACAGAACTGAACGTGGGAAAGAGCCTCAAACTCATTGGCACAGGGGAAAATTTTGGAACAGAATACCAATGGATCAGGCTTTAAGATCAATAATTGATAAATGGGACCCCATGGAACTAAAAAGCTTCTGTAAGTCAAAGGACAACATCAGAAGGTAAAATAGGCAACCTACAGATTGGGGAAAAATCTTCATTATGCCTACATCGGATAGAGGACTAATATCCAAAATATATAAAGAACTCAAGAAGTTAACCTCCAAAAATACAAACAACACAATTAAAACTAAACAGAATAGAACTAGAACAGATATAGAACTAAACAGAAAGTATCAACAGAGTGATCTCAAATGACCAAGAAGCACCTAAAGAAATATTCAACATCCTAAGTCATCAGGGAAATGCAAATCAAAACGAGCATGAGATTCCACCTCAGACAAATAAAAATCTCAAATGGCATGACATGTTGCTGAGGATATGGAAAATGAGGAAAATTCCTCCATTGCTAGTGGGATTATGAATTTGTACGACTACTCTGGAAATCAATATGGGGGTTCCTTAGAAAACTGGAAATACTTCTGTCTGAAAACCCAGCTATACCACTCTTGGGAATACCCCCAAAAGATGTTCCACAATACCTCAAGGTCACATGATCCACCAAGTTCTTAACAGCTTTATTTGTAATAGTTAGGACCTGGAAACAACTCAGATATCCCTCAGCAGAAGAATGGATACAGTAAATAGAGTTTATTTACTTAACAGAATACTATTCTGCTATTAAAAATTAAGACAACCTTCCAGTTTGAATGTGTGACCTGGCTTCCCACCCAGCCTTACAAAACCCAGAGAATGCTCGACTACTAGGTACTATGACAGGATCACAGGTGAAGCTCCAACATCTTTTCTAACACCCAGTGTAACTGTGACTCACATGGGAACCAGGGAAGCAGGAAACCTAGTTCAGCCAGAGGCACACATTCCTGCCTGCTTGTACCTATTTCCAGAACTGACCAGGGCTCTAGCTTGCCACCAACTCCTGCAATACCCAAAGAAAGCTTGTCTCCCAGGATCTTGGACACACTAGGAGCTCAAGATCACAGAGGTAGCTTGACTCCCAGGACCTATTCCACACCCAGAATCTCAGGTACACAGGATCCCAGAATCACAGGATCCCAGAGACAGCTGGACTCCCAGGAGATTTCATGCAACCAGACTCACAGGAGGGACATGATTCTTCCAGAGACAGCAAGGGCAGTTAGCACTAGATGTAACCAGAAGCAAACACAAGACCATAAGCAACAGAAATCAAGGCTAATTGACAGCATCAGAACCCAGGTCTCCTACCACACCAAGCCCTGGATACCCCAACAAACCCAAAACACAAGATTTAGATCTAAATACCATCTCATGAATATGATAAAGGAATGTAAAAAGAACATAACTCCCTTTAAAAATACAGGAGAACATAGGTAGACAAGTAGAAGCCCTTAAAGAGAAAACACATAAATATCTTAAGAAAATATAGGAAAACACAATCAAATAGTTGAAAGAATTGAAAAAAATATCCAGGATCTAAAAACATTAAATAAAACACAAAGGAAGATGACCCAGAAAATGGAATACCTAGGAAACAGATCAAGAGTCAAAAATGCAAGCATCACCAACAGAATACAAGAGATAGAAGAGAGATTCTCAGGCATAGATGATACCACAGAAGACATTGACAAACAGTCAAAGAAATTACAAAAAGCAAAAATCTCCTAACTAAAAGCATTCAAGAACTCAAGGACACAATGAAAAGACAGAACCAAAGAATAATAAATAGGTATAGAAGAGGGTGAATTTTCCCAACTCAAAACTCCAGCAAATACCTTCAACAAAATTATACAAGAAAACTTCCTTAACCTAAAGAAAGAGATGACCATAAACATAAAAGAAGGCTACAGCACAACAAATAGATGGGGCCATAAAAAAAATTCCTCACTTCACATAATAATTAAAACACCAAATGCACAGAACAAAGAATATTCAAAGTGGTAAGGAAAAAAGGTCAAGTAACATATAAAGTGAGAACCATCAGAATTACACCATACTTCTCAACAATGACTCTAAAAGCCAGACGATCTTGGGAGGATTTCATACATGTCCTAAAAGAACAAAAATGCCAGCCCAGATTACAATACCCTGCAAAACTCTCAATTACCATACAAGGAGAAACCAAGCTATTCCATGACAAAACCAAATTTAAACAATATATTTCCACCAATCCAACCCTACAGAGGAAAACTTCAACTCAAGGAAAGAAACTGCACAAAGGACAAACCAAGAAACTAATTTCACAATAAACTGAAAAGAAAAGAACAACAAAAACATCATTCTCCCTCTAAAAACAAAAATAACTGGAAGCAACAATCAATGGTCCTTAATATCTCTCAAAATCAATGGAGTAAATTCCTCAATAGAAAGACATAGACAAAAAGGCTGGATATGTAAGTAGGAACCAGCATTTTGCTGCATACAGAAAAGACACCTCAGTGACAAAGACAGTAACTACCTCAAAGTAAAAGGCTGGTAAAAAAATTCCAAGCAACTGGTAACAAGAAATAAGCTGGTGTAGCAATTTTAATAACCAATAACATAAACTTTCAACCAAAAGTTATAAGAAAGGAGGGGGAAGGATAGTACATATTCATCAAAGGGAAAATCTGCCAAGAGAAACTCTCAATTCAGATCATCTATGTGCCAAATGCAAGGGCACCGACACTTGTAAAAGAGTCATTTATGAAGCTCAAATCATACATTGAACCTCACACAGTATTAGTAGGAGACTTTAATACCCAGTTCTCACCAATGGATATATCGTGGAAACAGAAACTAAACAGAAACAATGAAATTGACAGAAGTTATGAAATGCCATGAACAGGGCTCAATCGCCATCTCCCCTCAATCCGTGGGAATCAGGGTCTTGGACAGGTGGACATAGAGTCAGTGAGAATTGACAGACAGACACAGACATTAGAGAATGTGCTGGATCTGAATGTAATGTCCAAACAAACACCAGACTTTTTTTACACTGAAGAAAAAACAAGAAAAGCCAGTCACGGTATATAAGTTTGCAAGACCTAAGGGCCTCTCTTCCCAATGATGGCTGACTAGGCCATCTTTTGCTACATATGCAGCTAGAGACACCAGCTCTGGGGGGTACTGCATATTGTTAGTTCATATTATTGTTCCATCTATAGGGTTGAAGACCCCTTCAGCACCTTGGGTTCTTTCTCTAACTCCTCCATTGGGGGCCCTCTTTTCCTTCCAATAGATGACCGTGAGTATCCACTTCTGTATTTGCCAGGCACTGGCATAGCCTCATACAAGACAGCTATATCAGGGTCCCTTCAGCAAAATCTTGCTGACATATGCAATAGTGTCTGGGTTTGGTGGTTGATGATGGGTTGGATCCCCAGTTGGATAGTCTCTAGATAGCCCATTCTTTCCTCTTAGCTCCCAGGGCCAAGAAGTGGTAGTGGGTGGGTAGGGGAGCAGGGCTGGGGGTGGAGGGAGGGTATAGGGAACTTTCTGGATAGCATTTGAAATGTAAATAAAGAAAATATCTAATAAAAAGTTAGAAAAATAAAATAAAATAAAAGCCAGGGGGACACATTCACCAAGTTACAGTGACACAAAACAAAAGGAATGCATACATCAAAAGATGTTGGGGACCAGGCCTTGTTTACAACTTGATTAAAAAGATCAGCTTAACACCAGAGCCAGGTGAATGCTCTGCTGCAATGCTAGTCTATTGTTAAACCCATCACCAGGGTTTCTTTAGTAAATACCTGATTATGTTATTCCTCTGGGCCTAGTGTTTGAGTGTGACTTGGCTATTGTCCTAAGTAATCACTATGCAGACTAGCCCAGAGCTTTTCTAGCTCTATTCTTTTTAATGCCTGGTTATTTTCACTGTCTCTACTAGAAGTGAATTCTGTTGTTACTGAATAGATAATATTCTTACTGAAATCCAGGCTCACTGTTGGCTTCAAGGATTTTCTAGGAACCTTTGGTACACTGGTGGTGGCTTAGCTATATGTCAAAAATCAATCTTTAAAGGCACTTATAATAAAACAATACTGATAGAGAGCACATGGATTCATACACCAGATTAAAGCAGGGACAGGGTTTGAGTATATGGGCTATGGGAATGCCAAGGTTCCAGGAGGCATAGTTTCCTTGAAACTCTTTGCCTTGTGCATGGTTCCAGGCCTTTTGTCCTGTCAAGCAGACTGCACTGGAGTGGGCATAGCAATGAAACAAATGGATTTAATAGATAACTAGAGAAGATTTCACCTTAAAACAAAAGAAACTATCTTCTAATCAACTCATGGTACCTAATCCGAAATTGACCATGTAGAGACACAAAACAAGCCTCAATCAATACAAGAAGATTGAAATAATTCTATCCATCCTATCAGATCTCTATGGACTAAGGCTGATATTCAGCAACAAAAATAACAGAAAGCTGACCATCTTGAATCCCAAGTCCCTCAGAGACCAGTCTGCACAGGAGAGCTAGCAGGCTACAGAAGTTTCTTGGACAGGGTGCCCTCAGGTCTTCATCTTCAGCCAGGAGGCAGAGCTGAGCCCCAGACCTCTGGACACTTTCCTTGCCAGAAGAGAGTTGGCTTCCAGGGAGGCTCTGACCTCTGGACAAGGTGAGAACACCATCTTGTATTATGGGTCCCTCAGAGACCAGTCTGCACAGGAGAATGTGTGGGCTGCAGAAGCAACAGAGCTTCTTGGACAGGGTCCTTTCAGGCCTTCATCTTCATCCTGGAGGCAGAGCTGAGCTTCAGACCTCTGTGCACCTTCCCTGCAAGAGGAGAACTTGCCTGTAGAGAGTGCTCTGACCACAGAGACTCAGAAGAGAGTTGGACTCCCAGGAGTACATCCAGAGACAGCTATAACAACTAACACCAGAGATTACGGGATGGTGAAAGGCAAGTGTAAGAATCTTACTAACTGAAACCAAGACCACTCAGTATCATCAGAACCCAGCACTCTCACATCAGCGAGTCCTGGATACTGCAACACACCCCAAAGCAAGATTCGGATTTAAAAGTCATATCTCATGATGCTGGTAGAGTATTTTAGGAAGAACATTAATAACTCACTTAAAGAAATATAGAACACAGCTAAACAGGTAGAAGTCCTTAAAGAGGAAGCACAAAAATCTCTTAAAGAATTACAGGAAAACACAACTAAACAGATGGAAGTCCTTAAAGAAGAGACACAAAAATCCCTTAAAGAATTACAGGAAAACACTGCTAAACAGGTAGAAGTCCTTACAGAATAGATACAAAAATCCCTTAAAGAGTTACAGGAAAACAGAACAAAACAGGTGATGGAATTGAAGAAAATCATCTAAGATCTAAAAATNGAAGTAGAAANAATAAAGAAAACCCAAAGGGAGACAACTCTGNAGATAGAAATCCTAGGAAAGAAATCAGGAGCCATAGATGCGAGCATCAGCAACAGAATACAAGAGATGGAAGAGAGAATCTCAGATGCAGAAGATTCCATAGAGAACATGGACACAACAATCAAAGAAAATGCAAAGTGCAAAAAGATACTAACCCAAAACATCCAGGAAAATCCAGGACACAATGAGAAGACCAAGCCTATGGAAAACAGGAGTAGATGAGCATGAAGATTTTCAACTTAAAGGGACAGCAAATACCTTCAACCAAATTATAGAAGAAAACTTCCCATACCTAAAGAAAGAGATGTGCATGAACATACAAGAAGCCTACAGAACTCCAAATAGACGGGACCAGAAAAGAAATTCCTCCCAACACATAATAATCAGAACAAATGCACTCAATAAAGATAGGCTATTAAAAGCAGTAAGGGAAAAAGGTCAAGTAATACATAAAGGCAGACTTATTAGAATTACATCAGACTCCTCACCAGAGACTATGAAAGCCAGAAGATCCTGGACAGATGTGATACAGACCCTAAGAGAACACAAATTTTTTTTATCGGGTTGTTTTGTTTTGTTTTGTTTTTTGTTTTTTGTTTTGGTGATTAATTTCCTGATTTCTTTATGTATTTTGTATATTAGCCCTCTATCAGATGTGAGGTTAGTGAAGATGTTTTTCCCAATCAGTAGGTTGCCGATTTGTCTTATCGACTATGTCCTTTGCTTTACAGAAGTTTTCTAGTTTCATGACGTCCCATTTATCAACTCTTGATCTTAGAGCATAAGCTATTAGAGTTCTGTTTAAGAAATTTCCCCCTGTGCCAATGAGTTCAAGGTTCTTTCCCACTTTCTATTCTATTAGATTCAATATATCTGTCTTTATGTTGAGGTCCTTTATCCACTTGTATTTGAGCTTTGTACAAGGTGACAAATATGGGTCTGTTTTCATTCTTCTACATACAGACAGCCAGTTAGATGAACACCATTTATTGAAGATGCTTTCTTTTTTCCATTGTATATTTTTGAAGTCTTTGTCAAAGATCAAGTGACGGTAAATGTGTGGTTTTATTCCTGGGTCTTCAACACTTCTGTCTCTGTACCAATACCATGCAGTTTTTATCACTATTGCTCTGTTGTAAAGTTTCAGGTCAGGGATGGTGATTCCCACAGCTTTTCTTTTATTGTTAAGAATTGTTTTCACTATTCTGGGTTTTTTGCCCTTCCAGGTAAATTTGAGAATTGTTCTTTCCATGTCTTTGAAGAATTGTGTTGGGATTTTGAAAGAGATTTCATTGAATCTATAGATTGCCTTTGGTAGGATGGCCATGTTTTACTGTGTTAATTGTGCCGATCCATGAGCATGGGAGATTCCTCCATTTTCTGAGATCTTCGATTTCTTTCTTGAGAGAGAGACTTGAAGTTATTGTCATACAGGTCTTTCACTTGTTTGATTAGAGCTACCCCAAGATACTTTTTACTATTTGGGGTTATTGTGATGTACCTGAAGACCCAGCTATACCACTTGTGGGAATATACCCAAAAGATACCCCTCCATGCCACAGGGGCACCTGTTCCACTATGTTCATAGTGGCCTTATTTGTGATAGCCAGAAGCTGGAAACAACCTAGATGTCCCACAACAGAAGAATGGGTCCAAAAAATGTGGTTCATTTACACAGTAGAATACTACTAAGCTATTAAGAAAGAGGACATCTTCACCTTTGCAGGCAAATGGATGGAACTAGAAAATATCATCCTGAGTGAGGTTACTCAGACTCAAAAGGACATGAATGGCATGCACTCATTAATAAGTGGATATTATCCTGATAATAATAATAATAATAATAATAATAATAATAATGAAAAATAAATAAAAGAACCCATACAGAACACACAAGATACAATCCACAGAATTCAAAAGGCTCAACAAGCTGAAGTGCCCAAGTGAGGATTCCTCAGTCCCACTTGGGAGAGGAAGAAATCAATCACAAGTGTGGAGGGAGGGAGGGAGGGAGGGAGGGACTAGGAAGGAAATATGAACAGGTTAGTGGGGCGGTGGGTGATAGAGGGGAACCTGATCTGATATTTGGTGAGGGAAAAAAGGACAGAAGCCCTGAGGGCCAGTAGAAAGAATGTAAACAGACAACTTCAGGAAATAGAGGGTTGGGGGGACACCCCAGAATGCACCAGAGACTTGTCAGGTGAGAGACTCCAAGGACTCATAGAGTGGGACCTTTGATGAGGTGGCTGACAGTGGGGAGAGGGAACTTGTAGACCCTACCTTCAGTGGGAAGACAGGACATTTGTGGGGTTGCCATCCCAGTCACACTTCTGACCCATAATTGTTTCTGTCTGAAAGAATTACAGGGGTTGAAATGGATAGGAGCCTGGGGAGAAGAAGGTCCAGTGACAGGCTCAAAGTGGGATCTAGCTGTAGAGGAGGTCCCAGGGCCTGGCATTATTACTAAGGCTATGGAGTGCTCACAAAAAGGGATCTATCTTGACTGTCCTCTGAAAGACCCAACAAGCAGCTGAAAGAGTCAGATGCAGTTATTTGTACCCAAACAATGTACAGAAGCACCTGACCCCTTTGGTGAGTTGGTGAAGACTAAAAGAAGCTGAGCAGAAGGGCAATTCTGTAGGAGGACCAGCGGTCTTGATTAATCTGGACCCCAAAGACCTTTCATACACTGGACTACGAAACAGACATCATACACCACCTGATATGAGACCCCTAACACACATATAGTAGAGGACTTCCAGGTCTGTGTTCATTCAGTAATGAAGCACCCAACCTTCAAGAGACTGGAGGCCTCAGGGAGTTTAGAGGTCAGGTGGGGTATATATATATATATATACACATATATATGAGTATGTACATACTGTACCATATATATATATATATGTGTGTGTGTGTGTGTGTGTGTGTGTGTGTGTGTGTGTGTGTGTGTGTATATGTATGCCTAAGCTGGGATTCTGCAACTTTGGTGTTAAGCAATTGGGGAAGTGTTAAGGGAATGCCATCTTTCAAACCTGATAATATTTGCTCAGATAGTGGAGTAGAACTGCACAGCTATAAAGGGACCTTCTTGACCTGGAAAAAGTAACTTATTGTACTATCAGAAGCTACTGTATTTTTACAAACTGGTCACAGCTGTCTGAGAACACTTAATTGCCTCTTTCCTATAGTCAAAGGCTTTTATCACTTTGAGAATATTGGTTCTTGCTTCCTTCAAGGGCAGGAGCCATCTGCACCAAAGAAATGCTGGTTATTAATCAAGGGAGGAAGGGAATGTTGTCATAAAAGAGAGATTACAACATTCTGGTGTCAGGCTGTGCTCCCTTTTGTCTGCCCTCTCCAAGGGGCATCTCTGCTGTGAAAAGGGGCTGGGAGCTGATGGGAGTGGGGTGTGAGTGCTAATAGCTCTGGTTCCACACAAACCTGTGTCTCTTCTTTTTTTCTAATTTGGAATCCCTTGATATCCTCTAGTGATCTTATTGCTCTAGTGAGAACTTCAAATACTAAATTGAATACATACACAAAGAGTAGGCAGCCTTCTCTTGTCCCTGATTTTCGTGGCATTGCTTTAAGTTTGTCTCCATCTTATTTCATGTTGGCTCTTGCCAGCTGTATATTGTTTTTATTATGTCTTGGTATGTGTAATATATCCCTGATCTTTCCATGATATTTAACACGGAGTGGTGTTGGATTTTTTCCACAGGATTTTATCACTGTCTTATGAGACTGTCATGTGATTTTTTTTTTTTTTCAGTTTGTTGATCTGTTTGATGATGGATTTTCATATACAGAACTATCCCTGTCATGAACTGTACTTGATCATGGTGAATGATGTCTTGATTGTTTTCTTGGATTTGGTTTTCAAGTTTGTTTTTTTGTTCAATCTTCATAGGTGAAATTGGTCAGAAGTTCTCTTTCTTTATTGAGTCTGTGTGAATTAGGCTTCAGGGTAACTGTGGTCTTATAGAATGAATAAGATAATGTTCATTCTGTTTCTATTTTCTGGAATAGCTTGAGGATTACTGGTATTATCTTTCCTTTGAAACTCTGGTGGAACTCTGAGCTAAAACAACCTGGGCCTGGATTTTTTGTTTGTTTTGTTTTGTTTGTTTTGTGGTTTGGATTTTTTGTTTGTTTGTTTTGTTTTGTGTTTGTTGGTTAGAACATTTTAATGACTGCTTCTATTTCCTTAGGGGATATAGGACTATTTAAGTAGTATCCTTTACCATTATTTAACTTTGGTAAGTGATGTCTATCTAGAAATTCATACATTATATTTAGATTTTCCAATTTTGTGGAACACAGCCTTTGAAGTAAGACCTAATGATTTCTCTGAATTTTTTCTCAGTGTTTTTTTTCAATTCTAATTTTTTTAATTTAGATACTGTCTCTCTACCCTTTTATTGGTTTGACTAAGTTTGTTTTTTGTTTTGTTTGTTTGTTTACTCTTTTGTGTTGGTGATTTCCTCAACAAACTAGGTCTTGGTTTCATTGATTCTTTGTACCTTTTTCTTTGTTTCTAATTGAGTTTGAATTTACTGAGTTTGAATATTTCCTGCTGCCTTATTCTTTTGAGTATTTTTTTCTTTTCTTCTAGACCTTTCTTTTATTTTTTTATTTTTTATTTTAGATGACTTAGAACTTTAAAATTTTTCAAAGAGTCGATTGAAAACACTGATGCATGAACAACCAGAAAAGACCTCAGCAGTATATAGATCTGGAATGTATAGCGTTGCCCTGATTAGACTACAAGAACAGCCATGTGATCACAGTTTGGGGGTCGAAGGCAGGGGTGTGACTGAGTTTTGTTTAACAGCCTAACCAAAAAGCAAAGAACCATTTCTTCTACGTGTGGCAAGAAAAGTGACTCATGGAACGTGTAGATCCTTCTCATGCCGCAGCTTTAAAAAGCAGTAGGTGGAGGGTTCATGCAACTATAACAGACGACAGTCATGCACAAAGTCACAGGTTGAACAAACTCTAAAAGCCTCTACAGAACTGTTTCATTAAAAATATAAAGGCATAGTCACAAACCGTACGGTGTTTAAAACAATGCCCACTACATAAACACAGCATATCACACCTATCTCTTTATGAGAATGGCAGTTCACAGATCCAAAATGCTCGTGAGTCGTTGTTGACATTAACCAACAACTGATGAACCCAGCAAACTCACTGCTGTCAATCCAGGCCATAGGGCTTCTCAATGTCTTGTGATATACTCCTAAAAATAACCAGTTGGAACCAGCAGGGGAAAGTCCCAGGCCAGTCCTTCAATCCACCTAGAGAAGCGAGAAGCAAAGATGGCTGACAGGCTGAATTCCTTAGAAAAGCAACAGGAAAGAAAGCTTTTAAAATGCTTCCAGGTCACATGAGAATGGAGGTGCCTTTAGCTGGGAATTTCCTCAGCTCTGCAGTGCCCTGATGTTTAGTCGTTATTCTTTGAAAAAGGAATCTGTAATAAGCATGTATTTGAAAAAATCCGTGTCTGTTAAGTTTCTGTAGTCAATCCCAAGTTACTCTAAATGCTGCGGGCTGCTCATGGGCAGAGTGTGGCTGGTCATGTTCATAGCTGATGCATCTCCAAAAAATTCTTCATGAAGGCTTCTCAATGTCTTCGGTTGTGACAGCGTTATACAGAGAGGCACAGATGGCTCCCAATCACCTGTGCATCTTTAAGTTGCTAGTATGAGAACACTAATTTCTTTATGAAGTTACTTAGTTCTATGAAGTTTCCTCTTAGCAGTTCTTTTACTGTGTCCCAGAAGTTTAGGTATGTTGTTAGTGTTTTTATTATTATATGTTGGGAGGATTTGTTTTTCTGGTCCAATGTCTTAGGCGTTCTGCAAGCTTCATTTTCATTGAATTCTAGAACGTTTTGATTTCTTTACTTTTTTTTTTTTTTTCTTGACACAGGGTTCATTGAGTAGACAGTGGTTCAATTTCTATGATTTCGTGCTCTTCCTGTTGTTTCTGTTGTTGTTGAAATGAATCTTTAATCCATGGAGATATGATAAGATGCAGAGTTATTTTAATTTTTTTGTTTCTGTTCAGGACTGCTTTGTAACTGACTATATTGTCAATTTATCAGAGGGTTCCATGAGGTGTTAAGAAGAAGGTATATGCTTTTGTATTTGGGTGAAATGTTCTATAGATATTTGTTAAATCCATTTGCTTCATAACTTCTGTTAGTTTCATTATTTTACTTTTTAATTTCTGTTTCAATGGGATTTCTGTCCACTGGTAAGAGTGCAGTGTTGGAAGTTCCCCATTATTAATCTGTGGATTCCAATGTGTAATTTAAGGTTTAGTAAAACTTCTTTTATGAGTGTGGGTACACTTGTATTTACAGCATAGATGTTCAGAACTGAAATAACATCTTAGTAGATTTTTCCTATGATGGGTGTGAAGTATCCTTTCATATCTCTTTTAATTACTATTGGTAGAAATTCTATTTTATTAGACATTAGAATGGGTTCTTAAACTTGTTTTTGTCACTCCCCAACCCTCTAACTACCCTAGATTTTCCTCTTATATTTTTCTTCAGAAAAAAATATTAAGCCTCTGAGGGATATCAACGGAACAAGGCAGAACAAGTTACAGATAGATCTGGCACTTATCTCATATCAAAGCAAGACAAAGTAACCAATTAGAGGAAAAAAGAGTTCCATGCAAGTCTCATTGTTTTTGTTTCAGTCTTTGCTATTCTTTATGAGCTCAGGTTAGTTGATTCTTTTGTTGTTGTTTTGTTTGGTTATTTATTTATTTGTTTATTTATTTGTTTATTCTTGTGACTTTGAGTTGTCTGGCTCCTACAATCCCTCCTGCCCACTTCCATAGAATTCCGAAAGATTAACCTAATGTTTATCTGTGAGTTCTTCATCTGTTTTCATCACTTGATGGATGAAATCTCTCTGATGATGAATTATCCAGGCTGCTTGACCTTAGAAGACAAGCTACATGTATTGTAGAGAACAGAGCCAGAGAAGTGATCCAAGTCCCTGGGAAAAGATCAAAGATTGTGAGTAAATTCCAAATAGTTGGACATTAACTTATTTACACTGTTGGCATCTTGTTCTCCTTTGTTCAGATTGTGACTCTGTCCTTATTTTTACCTTTTGAAAACATATTTAAAGTAATTTTCAGTTTTACAGGAGCATAGACCTGAAAGTTTTGAAACTTTAAAAAATAATGGATTTTTAATGGGATTATTTTAATAGACAATACCTTTAAAATTTTAAATTTGTAAGAACTGAGGGAATTTTAGATTCATTTATTTTTATCATGAGAGATCTTTGGGATGAATGAGAAATGAAAGGGTGTGGCTTATCAGTGATGTGGGGTTTTTGTTGCTGTTGTGTTTTTTTTTTTTTTTTTTTCAAGATGGCGTTTCTCCGTGTAGTCCTTGCTTTCCTGGAACTCACTCTGTAGAGCAGGCTGGCCTCAAACTCAGCAATCCACCTGCCTCTGCCTCCCAAGNGCTGGGATTAAAGGCATGCACCACCACTGCCCAGCTCAGTGATGTGTTTTATGTATCAAGTTGACAAGAGGTCACTGTGCTAAATAGTTGTATATATACTTGGCACAAACTAAAGTTACCTGAGTTGTTGGCTCAAACTAAAGTTATGAGAGTTGTTGGCTCAATTAAGTCAATACCTCCATGGTATTTATCTGGCAGTAGACAGTAACAGATGTAATGACATAGGACCAGAAACAAGGAGAGGGACAAAGTCTAAGTAGGAGATCTACATCAAATCCCTCTCCTAAGAGTTCATGAAATCCTAGAAGGAGAGGCAGAAAGATTTTAAGAACCACATGAGATGGGAGCAATTGAAGAATAAGGCCCGCTAAATTAATTAAGTAAACCACATATAGACTCACAAAGATTGAATCAACAAGCATGGGGCCTACATGGGTCTGCACCAGGTTCCTTGTGCATAAATTATAGCTACTTAGTACATTTTTGGGACTCTGACCATGAAAATGAGTACATTTCTGTTTCTTACACCTGTTTTGGGAAATATATTCATCCTGTTGGGTTCCTATGTTCAATTATTATATGATAGTTTTTGCTTCATTTTATTATATTTTATTTTGTCATTTTTTATTTTTAATCTTCTAGATTCCTGTCCTTTTCTAATGAGACAGAAATATACAATGGGTCCAGAAAAGAGAGCAGGAAGATTGAGAGAGTAAGGGAAGGAAAATTATAAGGACACTTTTTAAATAAAAATGGAGATAATTAAATAAGAAAAAAAATGAAAAGAAAAACAGAAAGAAGAAAGAAAGGAATGAAGGGAGGAATGAAGAAAGAAAGAAAGAAAGAAAGAAAGAAAGAAAGAAAGAAAGAAAGAAAGAAAGAAAAAAGAAAGAAGAAAGGAAAGAAAAATACTTGTAGTGGCTATTCCTCGTTGTCAACTTGACTATATTTGAAATGAACTACAATCCAGAATTGGAAGGCTCACCAGTGAACCTAATCTGGAGACTGGGAGATAGAAGTTTCTGATCTGGATCTTGGTATGGAGATCTTGAGACACAGTGGTGATTGAATCCAGAAGATTAAGACAGGGAGATCTCCGAGTCCAAGATCATCTGGGATTAAAGGTGTGGTGGCACACACCTTTAATCTGGGCTACACCTTCTGCTGGGGACCATATAAGGACATTGGAAGAAGGGAGTATGGCTCTCGCTCTTTCGCCTTCTTGCCGTGTGGGACTCAGCAACTGCTAGATCCTTGGACTTCCATTCACAGCTACTACTGAACCATTGTTGGAATTTGAACTACAGACTGTAAGTCATCAATAAATTCCTTTACTATATAGAGACTATCTGTAAGTTCTGTGACTCTAGAGAACCCTGACTAATACAATACTTCTATATGATCAGGTCATAGGCAAGCATGAATGGAATTTCTTAATTAGTAACTAATCTGGAAAGGCCCAACTAATTTTGAGTGACACTATATTTGCACTGATGGTCCTGGGTTCTACAAGAAAGTATGCTTATCAATCTATGAGGAGCAGGCAAGTAAGCATTTTCCCTTTACAGCTTCTGTATAAGCTTCTGCCTCCAATTTTCTGTCCATTTTGAGTACCTTTCCTGATTTCTTTTGATGAAATAGTGCTGTGGAAGTACAAGTGAAATAAACCCTGTCATCCCCCACCCAGTTGCCTATGTTTGTGGGGTTGCATCACAGCAATAATAACCCTAACAAAGACAAATATGAACAAAATAGAAGCAATAATTGAAAATATTTGAGAAATATGACTCTGGATGAGGAAAAACAGATCAGTTGAAGAAAAAAGAATACCCTATAACATATTCATAATTGGCCACTCAGTAGGATAGAGATGACATTGTAATACAGATGTAAAGGTTTCTTACTTTTCTCATGATGAATGTATAAAAACATTGAAAAGCACTCTTCTATAAAGAAGCTAGCAGTGTTAGGCATTGAAGTTTAAATGCATCACATCAGGTATGGGTACTGCTTTACTAATGGGTTCTCAAAAGTAAGCACTACATAGAGTCAAGTCAATGAGCATCCACTGAGAAGGATATTATGAGAAAGAAGAAGACATCTTTGAAAAGTCGATGTGTGGTTTACATTGAGCCTTCAAAATACTCTCCTGAGAGTATTTATTTGTTGTTGGTGAAATATTTGTCTAGTCTCAAAGTAAAATTTACATAATAGAATTGAGGAGAAAGGTGAGGGTAGTGATAATGTAACAGCATTCATATCATCAGTTTGTTAAGCTCTAGAAAGTGTTTCAAGTGTGGCATAGGTAAATAAAAAGCTTTAATGATGTGAGTAAACTGTACTTGAATTGAGGTGCTTTAAGGACGTTTTAAATAAACTAAAATGAAGGTTAATTGTCGATTAAAATTTTCCCAATAAAACATATCTATAGCTACTTTATAAATATTTATTTTAATAACTATCCATCACAAAGGTTAATTTGAATGATTGTATGTACTCAGAGTCAATCTACATCCTAATGGAAAATGAATAATAAGTAGGCACTGTGCAGAGTTAGAAAATGAAGAGAGAAATGAGTTCATAAAGCTACTCATGCCATCTCATTCTTCCTTACTGAATTAATTTTTAATGGTAAATAACTATGCTATAATGTTTTCTGCCTTCATAGACTTAAAATCATGAATTAGACAATTGTTTTATACTATAGTCTAAAGATAACACTGCACAATAAAAACTAAACAAACTTTTACATATGTTCTGAATTTTTCAAAAATTCAAAAAAGTAAAACAGACCATATTAAATAAGGAAGCAAAGGGGTTTTAGAAAGGGGATATGTGTGTGTGTGTGTGTGTGTGTGTGTGTGTGTGTGTGTGTGTGTGTATGTGTGGGTCTGAGTGTGTGAGCAGGTATGCTTATTAGGATTCATAAGCATATTTACTTGCTAATGCATTTCACTACTAGAAATGAAAGATTTAAAAGTAGTTTATTTTAAAAAGCAATTTGAACATCCTTCTTCACGTCTACAAAACAGCAGGTCAGATAGGGTACTCCAACCGGGCATGGTGGTGCACGCCTTTAATTCCAGCACTTGGGAGGCAGAGGCAGGAAGATTTCTGAGTTCGAGGCCAGCCTGGTCTTCAGAGTGAGTTTCAGAACAGCCAGTTTCAACATAGAGAAACCCTGTCTCGAAAAACAAACAAACAAACAAACAAACAAAAAACCCAAAAAACAAAAAAATAGGGCACTCCTAATCCACTCCCATATACCAGAATCAGCCTCTCTTTCAGGAGGTTTGTTGTAACCAGGGTCACAGGTGAGACTCTTGCCCTGATACCTGCCCCAGCTGACACGCCCATGGAGCCCAGTGGATGCAGGACCTTCCAGCCTGTGACACATCTTCTTTCCACTCTGCAACTCAGCCCAGGGCAGATCAGACAACCCTGACAGTCTCCCACACCCCAGAGCCTGTCTCTCTACCAACAGGTCTGCTGTAACCAAGGACACAGGAGACCTGCCTAATTCGGTACACAAGAGCCACCCCGTCCCCAATCAGAGACAGCACCCTTTGCCTCTCAGGAGGCCTGCTATAATACAGATCACAGAGCTCTACCTGCATACAAGGAGGGAGAGGCTCCAGTCAGAGATGACCAGATCAGTTAACACCAGAGATAACCAGATGTCAAAAGACAACTGAGTGAATATGAGAACAAAAACCAATGCAACTTGGCACAATAAGAACCCAGTTCTCCCACCACAGCAAGCCCTGGATATCCTAACACATGAAAAGCAAGATTTTGATCTAAAAATCTCTCTCATGAAGATAATAGAGGCCATTAAGCAAGATATGAATAACTCCCTTATAGAAATACAGAAGAATACAGGTATAAACCCTTCAAGAGGAAATAAATAAATCCCTTAAAGAAATACAGGAAAACATAATCAAAGAGGCGAAGGAAATGAACAAGGTTGTCTGAGACCTAAAAATGTAAATAGAAACAATAAAGAAATAACAAATGGAGGCAACCCTGTCAGTGGAAAAGCAAGATTAGGAGTTACAAATGCAATCATCATCAACAAAATGCAAGAGATAAAGCAAAGAATCTCAGACACAGAAGATACTATAGACTATTTTGACACAATGGCCAAAGAAATGCGAAGCATAAAAAGTTTCTAACCCAAAACATCCTGGAATCTAGGACACAATGTAAAGAAGAAACCTAAGAATAATAGGAATAGAAGAAAGAGAAGATTCCAAGCTCAAAGGATCAGAAAGCATTTTCAACCAAATCATAGAATAAAACTTCCCTAAAGAAAGAAATGTCCATAAATATACAAGAACCTTCCAGGACACCAAATAGATTGGACCAGAAAAGAAAACCCTTCCATCACTTAGTAATTAAAACAATAAATGCACAGAACAAAGAAGAATATTAAAAGCAGTAAAGGGAAAAGGTCAAGCAACATATAAAGTCTGACCAATCAAAATTACACTAGATTTCTCAACAGAGATGTAAATTCTAGATGATCCTGGACAGAAGTTATGCAGACCCTGAGAGAACATAAATGCTAGCCAAGGCTACTATATCCAACATAACTCTTTATCACCATTGATGGAGAAACAGAAATATTCCATGACAAAAAAGCAAATTTAAACAAGGTCTTTTTACTAATCCAGCCCCCTTACAGAGGATCCTAGAAAGAAAACTCCAACACACACAGGATAACAACGAGATAAGCAAGAAATTAGTCACCTCAAAACAAACCCAAAAGAAGATAATTACAAAAACACAATATACTTCTAACAGCAAAAAATATCAGGAAAAAAAATGAATGGTCTTAATATTGCCCAACAGCAATGTATTCAACTCAATAAAAAGAAAAACAGCCTAACAGACTAGATACTTAAACAGACTCCAACATTTTGCTGCATATAGGAAACACAGCTCAGTGACAAAAGCAGGTACTACCACAGAGTAAAAGGTTAGAAAAATATTTTCCAAGCAAACGGTCTCAAGAAACAAGCCTGAGCAACAATTCTAATACCCAATAAAATATACTTTCAAAAAAAGTTATCAAAAGAGATGGGAAAGGATACTTTATCAAAAGAAAAATACACCAAAATCAAGTCTCAATTCTGAAGATCTATTCCCCAAATGCAAGGACACCCAGATTTGTAAAAGAAACTTTACTAATGCTCAAAACTCACATTGAACATAATCAGTATTAGTTAGAGACTTCAACATCCTGCTCTCAGCAGTGATCAGGTCTCTGAAACAACAGCTGAACAGCGACACAGTGAAACTAACAGAAGTTATGAACCAAATATTATTAACTGATATCTACAAAACAGTTCACTCTACAGAAAAGATTATAACTTCTCAGTTAGGGGAAAGACTGAAGGAGCTGAAGGGCTTTGCAGCCCCATACAAAGAACAAGAGTATCAACTAATCAGACACCTCAGAACTCGCAGGGAATAATCCACCAACCAAAGAGCATACATGGGCTAGTCCTTGGCCCCTGCTATAGATGTTCCAGATGACTGTCTTGTTTGGCCACAGTGAGAGGGGATGCACATGGTCCTATAGAGGCTTCATATCCCAGAGAAGAGGGATTCTTGACTGGTGAGCTAGAAGTTAGTATGTGGGTGGGGAGCACCCTCTTAGAGATGAAACAGAGGAGAAATGGGGTAGGGGACAATTGGGGGGGGGCGGGGAAAGTAAATAACATTTGAAATGTAAATAAATAAATTATTTAAAAAGTCAATTTGCATTCTTCTACATGATAACCTCCAGTTGTGCCAGCACCATTTGTTGAAAATGCTGTCTTTTTCCCACTGNATGGCTTTAGCTCCCTTGTCAAAGATCAAGTGACCATAGGTGTGTGGGTTCATTTCTGAGTCTTCACTTCATTCCATTCATCTCCCTGTCTGTTGCTGGACCAGTACCATGCAGTTTTTATCACAAAAAACCTTTTTATCAGGCATGGTGATTCCACCAGAGTTTCTTTTATTGTTGAGAATAGGTGCTACCCTAGGTTTTTTGTTATTCCAGATGAATTTGCAAATTGCCTTTTCTAACTCAGTGGAGAACTGAGTTGGAATTTTGATGGGGATTCCATTGAATCTGTAGATTGCTTTTGGCAGGATAGCCATTTTTACTATATTAANCCTGCCAATACATGAGCATGGGAGATCTTTCCATCTTTTGAGATCTACTTCAATTTCTTTCTTCAGAGACTTGAAGTTCTTGTCATACAGATCTTTTGTTACCTTAGAGTCACACCAGGGTATTTTATATATTTTGTGACTATTGTGAAGGGTGTTGTATAACTAATTTCTTTCTCATCCTGTTTATCCTTTGTGTAGAGAAAGGCCACTGATTTGTTTGAGTTAATTTTACATCCAGCTACTGCACTGAAGCTGTTTATCAGGTTTAGGAGTTCTCTGGTGTAAATTTTAGGTTCACTTATATATACTATCATATCATCTGCAAATAGTGATATTTTGACTTCTTCCTTTCCAATTTGT
>NC_034594.1:85410195-85411879 GCF_900095145.1 Mus pahari | reverse complement strand
TTTTTTTTTTTTGAGACAGGGTTTCTCTGTGTAGCCCCTGGCTGTCCTGGAACTCAATCTGTAGACCAGGATGGCCTAGAACTCAGAAATCCACCTGCCTCTGCCTCCCAAGTTCTGGGATTAAAGGCATGCACCACCACGCCCAGCTTGCTTTTATTATGTTTAGGTATGGGCCTTGAATTCCTGATCTTTCTATGACTTTTATCATGAAGGGGTGTTGTATATTTGTTAAATGCTTTCTCAGCATCTGTATTGGCTAGTTTTGTGTCAACTTGAGACACCTGGAAGTATCACAGAGAAAGGAGCTTCACTTGGGGAAATGCCTCAAAGAGATCCAGCTGTAAGGCATTTTCTCAAATAATGATCAGTAGGGGAGGTCCCCTTGTGGGTGGTGCCATCTCTGGGCTGGTACTCTTGGTTCTATAAGAGAGCAGACTGAGCAAGCTAGTGGAAGCAAGCCAGCAAAGAACATCCCTCCATGGCTTCTGCATCAGCTCCTGCTTGCTGACCTGCTTGAGTTCCAGTTCTGCATCCTTTGGTGATCAACAGCAGTATGGAAATGTAAGCTGAATAAACCCTTTCCTCCCCAGTTTGCTTCTTGGTCACGATGATTTGTCCAGGAATATAAACCCTGGCTAAGACAGCATCTAATGAGATGATCATGTGATATTTTTTATTAGATATTAGATATTTTCTTTATTTACATTTCAAATGCTATCCTGAAAGTTCCCTATACCCTCCTCTCCCTGCTCCCCTACCGACTCCCAATTCTTGGCCCTGGTGTTCCCCTGTACTGGGGCATATAAAGTTTGCAAGACATAGGGGCTTCTCTTCACAATGATGGCTGACTAGGCCATCTTCTACTATTTATGCAGCTAGATAAACAGTTCTTGGGGTACTGGTTATTTCATAATATTGTTCCATCTATAGGGTTGCAGACACCTTCAGCTCCTTGGGTACTTTCTCTAGCTGATCATGTGATTTTTGTCTTTGAGTTAGTTTATATAGTAGATTAGGTTGATAGATTTCAGTATATTAAACCATCCCTGCATCCATGGGATGGAGCTTACTTGGTCATGATGGATGATCATTTTGATGTGTTCTTGGTTTCAGTTTGGGAGGATTTTATTGAGTATTTTTGCATCGATATTCATAAGGGAAATTGGTCTGAAGTTCTCTTTCTTTGTTAGATCTTTGTGTGGTTTAGGTATCAGAGTAATTGTGGCTTCATAGAATGAATTAGGTAGAGTGCATTCTGTTACTATTTTGTGGAATAGTTTGAGGAGAGTTGGAACTAGGTCTTCTATGAAGGTCTGATAGAACTCTGTGCTAAACCCATCTGGTCCTGGGCTGATCCATTCTTATCTCCTTGTACAAAGCTCAAGTCTAAGTGGATCAAAGACCTCCACATAAAACCAGAGACACTAAAATTTATATACTAGAAAGTGGGGAAAAGCCTCAAAGATATGGGCACAGGGGAAAAATTCCTGAACAGAACAGCAATGGCTTCTGCTGTAAGATCAAGAATTGACAAATGGGACCTCATAAAANTGCAAAGCTTCTGTAAGGCAAAAGATACTGTCAATAAGACAAAGAGGCCACCAACAGATTGGAAAAGGATCTTTACCAATCTTAAATCTGATAAAGGACTAATAATTAATATATACAAAGAGCTCAAGAAGCT
>NC_034594.1:85407059-85409190 GCF_900095145.1 Mus pahari | reverse complement strand
CCCATAATTAGCCACCAAACACAGACAATATTGCATACACCAGCAAGATTTTGCTGAAAGGACCCTGATATAGCTGTCTCTTGTGAGGCTATGCCAGTTCCTGGCAAACACAGAAGTGGATGCTCACAGTCAGCTATCAGATGGAACACAGGGCCCCCAATAGAGGAGCTAGAGAAAGTACCCGAGGTGCTGAAGTGATCTGCAACCCTATAGGTGAAACTACAATATGAACTAACCAGTACCCCCAGAGCTCAGTTCTCTAGATGCATATGTAGCAGAAGATGGCCTAGTCGGCCATCATTGGGAAGAGAGACCCCTTGGTCTTGCAAACTTTATATGCCCCAGTACATGGGAAAGCCAGGGCCAAGAATTGGGAGTGGGTGGGTAGGGGAGCAGAACAGGGGGAGGGTATAGGTGACTTTTGGGATAGCATTTGAAATGTAAATGACAAAAAATCTAATAAAAATTGAAAAAATCCATAAATCACCAAAATATTCAACAATAAAAAATCATATCATTATAATGTTATTTGATCAATGGGGAAAATGAGAAATAAAGCATGGGTTTTGACCACGAGTAATTATCTCTTCATTAAAAATTAGAGGCAAAACATATTAAGGAAAGAATTCCTGGACTCCAGACAACTTTTGTCTTTTTGATATTTTTAATTGATTGCTTGTATGGATTTCAGATTATTTAACACTGTTTTCTGGAATACAATCTTTCTATGAACCAGGTTTTGTTATTGTTGTTGTTTTTTGATTGACCAAGAAATACCAAGTATAAATGACAGCATATAACAAGTGCTCAGTAAATATTTTTTAAATAAATGAATGAAAAATAAACACTTTAAAGGATAATACTAAAATCAACTGAAAAATGAACTAGCAAGAGAAGTTATGTTTGTGGATGGGTCAATCACATTTTATGTGACCTCTTAATTACAGAAAAGGTATAAATGAGTTGGACTGTATTCTAATAAAAGCATGTTTCAAAGGTAAATAGCTTGTTTCTTTGGTATTGCCATCTACAAGCAATGAACACAGAATATGTTTATATTAGTATTAGTGAGTAATGACAATCCGCCAAACAGGTTTCCCACATTGTTCCTCATGCAACAAAACTGCAGTAAATGATTATCTCCCTGCCTCTTCCTCCTCTCTCCTCCCTCCTCCCTTCTCCCTCTCTTTACTTCCCTTCCTTCTTTGTCATTTTGTTTGTCTCTGCTTTTGTCTTCATTATAATTTTCTTCAATGTGCCTTAGGGTTTCTGTTCCTTTTATATAATTTCTTGGCACACATAGACAATTTGATTTCTTGTTTGTTTTAAGGAAAATATTAGCTTTTCCTATATGCCATTATTTTTGGTGTGCTATATTTTCAATTCTTTTCTGTCACAATACTTTCTTTTGTATGTGTTCTTTGACTTACAACATATTGCTTACTTACCATACACATTAAAAATCCAGTTTTAATGTTTTTATATTCTAACTTATCCTTTGACTTACAAATTGCTTTGTATGTTTTCAAAAACATAATATGTTTTCATGTTTGTTCTACCTAACAAAATTTTTTATTTGGTTTGTAGGTTAAGTTAAGGAAGTCATTTTTCCTCTGTTAGGTAGTTTGTGTGTTTTGATTTTTCAAGTTTGTGGCTATCTAGCTGCCCTCTGAGCTCCACCTTATAAACTATAGTGTTTTCTTATTCTACAAGCGACATTATGCATGAAATAATTTGACTGCATCTTTTCAATTTTCCCTTCATTTATGATTTATTCTTATTTTTGTACTTCATAATTATACAAGTTTTTCTTAAATATGTTTTCAATTTTGTTGTTTTATCTTTTGAGATTCTAAAATAATCACACATATTTTTTTCCACTTCTTTTTCCTACCCATCACTCCAATACATTCCTCATTGTTGTCTTTCAAGTCTATGGCTTCTTTTTCATTAATTGTTGAAATTAATATGCATATTATTGAATATTCCTATATTCTTTTTTTCCTATTTTTATTAGGTATTTACTTCATTTACGTTTTAAATGCTATCCCCAAAGTCACCTATACCCTCCCCCTCTGCTCCCTTACCTACCCACTCCCCCTTCTTGGCCCTGGTGTTTCCCTGTACTGGG
>NC_034594.1:85364185-85407048 GCF_900095145.1 Mus pahari | reverse complement strand
AAAAAAAAAAAAAAAAAACAACTAGTTGTTTTATTTTCTGCTGGTACAATTTGGTTCTATCTTAGATCTTTGGGATTATCATCCTTATCTTCCTTCAGAGACATGTCAGAGCAGAGTCAGACATTTGTCTTCTCATATCCTGGCCTCAAGTGGATGAGTCTTTCGTTGGCCATTTTCTCAAGTTCTACAGCACCATTACTGCAGCACACTTTGCAGGCAGGAAAGATGCCTATAGTCTCACCTATTACTCTTTCCCTTAATCTCTACTCTCTCTGCCTGATCCTTCATGTTTAGATCCCCACCAGCAAACTACACCATTCATGAGGTCTATTATATTTCAATTCCCAGGTAGATTAATGTATTTCCCCTTGATGGTTCCTTATTACTTAATCTGGGTCTTTAGATTGTATTTTGATTATCATGTACTTAAAGACTAATATCCACTTACAAATTAAATGAGTACATACAATGACTGAGTCTGGCTTGCTTCATTCAGGATGATTTTTTTTTTTCTAGTTACATTCATTTGCGTACAAATGTCATGGTGTGACATTTTTATTTTTAATTGGTTATTTTATTTATTTACACTTCAAATGTTGTCCCACCTTCCTGGTTTTACCACCATAAACTAACCATTCCATTCCTCTCCCCTGCTTCTATGAGGGTGCACCCCTATCCACCCACACACTCATACCTCACTTCCTTAGCATCCCTCTATTCTGGGTAATCAAGCCTTCATAGAACCAAGTGCCTCCCCTCCCATTCACTCAAGATATGGCAATCCTCTGCTACATATAAAGCTGGAGCCATGGTTGCCCCCATGTGTACTCTTTGGTTGGTAGTTTAGTCCCTGAGGGGGTCTGGTTGACTGATATTGTTGTTGTTCTTATGAGGTTGCTAATGCCTTCAGCTCCTTCAGTCTTTCCCCTAACTCCTCCATTGGGGGCTGTGTACTAAGTCCGACTGGATGCAAGGGTCAGCATCTTGACATACAGATCTTTCACTTGCTTGGTTAGAGTCACACCAAGGTATTTTATATTATTTGTGACTAATTGTGAAGGGTGACATTTCCTTAATTTCTTTCTCAGCATGTTTATACTTTGAGTAGATGAAGGCTACTGATTTTATATCCTGCCACTTTGCTGAAGTTGATTTTCAGGTTTAGTCATTCTCTGGTGGAATTTTGGGGGTCACTTAAGTATACTCTCATGTCATCTGCAGATAGTGATATTTTGACTTCTTCCTTTCTAATTTGTATCCCTTTGACCTCCTTTTGTTGTCTAATTGCTTTGGCTAGGACTTTGAATACTATATTGAATAGGTAGCGAGAGAGAGTGGGCAGCTTTGTCTAGTCCCTGATTTTAGTGGGATTTTTCCAAGTTTCTCTCCATTTAGTTTGATATAGGCTATTGGTTTGCTGTATATTGGTTTTACTATGTTTAGGTATGGGCCTTGAATTCTTGATATTTCCAAGTTCTTTACCATGAAGTTGTGTTGAATTTTGTCAAATATTTTCTCAGCATCTAATGAGATGATTATGCCATTTAATTGTCTTTCATTGTCTAATCTTTAAGTGGTTTGAAAATTCAGGTGACTATGGTCTCATAAAATGAGTTTGAAAAATATTCTTTCTGTTTTTTGTTAGGAAATAATTTTAAAAGTGTTGGATTTAGCTCTTTGAAAGCCTAATAGAATTATGTCTTAAACCATATAACTTTGGGGGTTTTGTTTTGTTTATTTTTGTTTGTTTTGCTTTCCTTGCTGTTTATTTGTTTCCTATGTTGTTTATTTTCTCAAGGAACTACCTTTTTGTTGCATTGATTCTATGTACTGTTATCATTATTTCTATTCTATTGAATTCAGTCCTCCATTTGATTACTGACATCTTGGGTGTGCTTGCTTCTTGTAGCTCTGGAAGTTTTTGGTGTGCTGTTAAGTTGCTATGTTAACTCTCCAATTTCTTTATCTAGGAACATAGCGCATTGAACTTCCCATACTGCTTTCATTGTGTCCCATATGTTTGGATATTTTGTGTGTTCAGTTTCATTATATTTTATCAAATCTTTAATTTCATATTTTATTTCTTATTTGACCCACTAGTAGTTCAGTCAAGAGTTGTTTAGTTTCCATTAGGTTGTATATTTTCAATTATTTTATCTTGCTGTTCAAATCCAGATTTAATCCTTGATGACCTAATAGGACACATAGGACACAGGGGATTAATTAAATTTTCTTGTATCTGTTGAGATATGCTTTGTGAGAAATTCCATGAACAATTTTGGAGAAAGTTTTAAGAGGTGCTGAGAGGGTATATTCTTTTGTGTTTTATTGGAATATTCGGTAGATAGGTTAACTTGGCTCATGTCTGCTTCAGTATTTCTCTAATTATTTTTTTGTCTGAATACTTACTCATTATTGAGAGTGGAATATTGAAGACTCTGACTATTAATGCATGAGAGTGGGACTTAACCTTCAGTAATATTTCTTTTACTAATGTGGTTTCCCTTGCACTTGGGTCATGGATGTTAAGAATTAGAGATCATCTGGTGGATTCTTTCTTTGATTAGTATGGAGTTTCCTTCTCTGTCTCTTTTGATTACTTTTGATTGAAAGTCTAATTTGTTAAATATCAGAATGGAGACACAAACTTTTTTTACAAGCCCACTTATTTGATAAATTTTTTCTAACCCGTTCTCTGAGGCAATGTCTATTTTTAATGTCGAGTTCATTGTTCTTGTATACAGCAGAAAGATGAATCATGTTTTCATGTCTATTTTGTTAGCATGCATCTTTTTATTGGAATAGGGAGAGACATTAAAAACTAATTATTGTGAATTCCTGTTATTTTGGTTGTGGTGGTAAGTATGTGTGAGAGAGGGCATTTGTATGTGTGTGAGAGTGTGTGTATGTGCAGTGCATTCTTCCCTTATTTTGGTTTTGCTGATATAAAATTGTTCTTTTTATATCATGGGTATAGTTAAACTCTTTGTATGATAGTTCTTTATTATTATTATTATTATTATTATTATTATTATTATTATTCATTATCTTCTATAGGGTTAGATGAGTAGCTACATATTAGATATCTTGTTTTCTTCACTTATGCTGATTTAAAAATTTTCTGGATTCAGTAGTTTGGGCTGGCAGACATTGTATCTTAGAGTTGGTAGAGCATATGTCTTGGCCCTTGTGGATTTTAAAGTCTCCATTTAGTAGTTGGGTGTATTTCTAAATGGAGATCTACCATTTTACGTTACTTAGTTTTTTCTTTCCAGCTTTTAATAGTCTCTTTGTTATATTTGCTTATTATTTTGGTTATTATGTGGTGGGTCCATTTACTTTTCTAGTTCAACCTATTTGGTGTTCTGTATACTTCTTGTACCATTTTAGTCATCTCTCTCTGTAGGTTAGGACATTTTTATTTTATGAACTTGTTGAAAATATTTTGTTGGCCTTTCACAAGGGATTTCTCTCCTTCTATTCATTTCTGTTATACTTATATTTGTATCTTCATAATGTATAAGATTTACTGATGTTTTATGCCAGAAATTTTTAGATTTAGAATTTTCTTTGACTGATCTACTTTGTCTCTTTAGTGTCTTGTATTTTGTTGGTGATGCTTGAGTCTGTAGTTTCTATTATTTTTTTACCTAGATTTTGTATTTTTCAAAATTTCCCAAGTTTTTGTTTCTTTATTGTGCCTATTATTATATTCAGGTCTGGAACAATTTTATTTTGTTCCTTCAATTACTTCTTCCTTCCCTTCTTTCTCTCTTTTTCTTCCTTCTCTTTCTTTCTTTCTTTCTTTCTTTCTTTCTTTCTTTCTTTCTTTCTTTCTTTCTTTCTTTCTTTTCTTTCCTTCTTCCTTCCTCTTTCTTTCTTTCTTTCTTTCTTTCTTTCTTCCTTTCTTTCTTTTTTCTTTCTTTCCTTTTTCTTTCTCCCTTTCTCCCTTTCTCCCTTTCTTTCTTTCTTTCTTTCTTTCTTTCTTTCTTTCTTTCTTTCTTTCTTTCTTTCTTTCTTTCTTTCTTCTTTTCTTTCTTTCCTTCTTTCTTTCTTCTTTCTTTCTTTCTTTCTTTCTTTCTTTCTTTCTTTCTTTCTTTCTTTCTTCTTAACTATCTTTCTTTTTCCCTTCTTCATTATCTTTATTTAAGGCTTTTATTATTTTTTCCAATTTTTGTTGAACTTTTTATCATTTCATTAAGGGATTTATTCATTTCTTCATAAGGACATCTATCATCTTCATAAGGTTGGCATTAATTTTTTTTTCTTTTGCTTCAGCTGTGTTGCAATTGTCAGTTCTTGCTATAGTAGGATAGTTAGGTTCTGGTGGGGAAAGTTGCTCTTGCTATTATCAATTGTATTCTTATGCTGTTGTGTAGTCATTTAGCTTTGTGGTGATTATAGTTCTAGGTGCAATTTATGAGTTTGTCTTTGGTGAATGGGTGTACGTCTTGTCTTTCCCTTGTTTTCTGTTGTCTTTTTGGCCTCCTCATCTTTGTGGCCTGGAATTCTGGCAAAAGGTTTGACCTCTGGCACAGCAGGGAGTCTCTCTCTGAGTTTGGTGCTGGACTTCTATCTATTAGCATGGGCTTTGGTGGAACAGGATAGTTCTTCCTGCGTTCAGGGCTGGAGTATAGGGTTGAAGAAGGCAAGGGACTAAGGAAGCACTTAAGAAGTAGAGGAGGTTGGAGGATGCACTGCCTATTTGCAGTTCTGGCAGCTGATTCATCTATGGTATAGCAGAGAGTCTTCACAGGAGTTGGGACTGAAATTCTGGAGGCTGCTGTGGCCTATCTTTCAACAGTGAGGCTCTGCTTTGTCATACCCACTCTTCTGGCTTGCATTGCCTGTCCCTGAGCAGGGAATGTCTGCAAGAGGTGGGAGGGTATTGTCAAACAGTCATAGTTGACGATTCAGGGTTTGGAATTGCATGGGAGAAGATTTGGTTTGGGGAATTAAACTGAGGGCCTGGGAGAGTTCTGCAGCCAGCTAGGTGGCTTACCTCTTTTAGCTGGTATTTTCCACTCCTCAGCAGCAGATATCAAATCTTGCGTACTTAATTTAAAATTCTTTAAAAAAGAAAGAATTTTTTTCCATTAAAGTTTGTGTGTGTGTGCGTGTGTTGTAGTACATATAAAGACATATTTGAGAAATTCAGACAACTGGGTACATGTAGTTATGTATCTAGTTATGCATTAATATATAGCAGCATTTATATTTATATAAATAACACCGAATATATATATAAAGAGATTCTAGGTAGAGAGGTATAGACATAAATAAGAATGCATACATTAATATATATAAAGTTAAGTACCTTCATTCTCATAATATTTTAACTTCCCTTCCTACATTTTATTTCTCTAAAACAGTACAACTACTTTTATAGTTAGTTTTTTCACTGTAACCTGGAAAGAGTATTTGAGGTGTTGAATTCTGTTCAGGTTATTCTTCTTTGAGGAAATTTAGCCTGAGCCTAAGTTTAAATATATACAACACTGGATCACCAGAGCAGAAATATTGGGACATTTGTCTAAAATGGTATGCTTCTCCCTCTGAAATAACATAAATTTCAAAGGATAAAGATTACTGAGAACATTAAGGGCCATGTTTAAGTCCAGTTTATCTTACTTGGCCTTAAGCTTATACACAGAAATGGAATGAGCATTCCTTCCTGGAAGTTGAAAACTGTTTAATTTTGAACACATAATTGTTGTGTTTCCTGGCAGATGCCATTGTGTGATGAAGGCTTCATGGAGGTACAAATGAATTATTGTATAACCTAAGACCAAGGTTATATAAGAGTAAAACTTAAGACCGTATATAACATTTATATGGAACAATTTAATAATAGACCTAAAAATCAACCTTCATTTAACCTGAAGTTTTAGTGTTCTGCTTTTTTTATGGTTCTGAATGCTGTAGAAATGAGACTTATTTTGCTACACTCTTCCCTGTATTCAATAAACTACCATGAGGCATGGCTATTCATTAACTTCTTACTGGAATATTTAGGAATCACAATTAAATTGTTTGTATTTTCGCTGTTTTTCATCCTTTTGAAAAAAGTCATATTACTTATATGTATATATGCTATTGCCAAGTGATGTTTGACAAGTAGTATGCTGATTATTCAGTCACTGATTTCACCAACAAATCTCAAGTTTAATATGTTTAGTGCTAATTAGAAATGTTTGTGTTTCTTATTAAAAGCAAAGGAATTTGAAACATAATTAAGAGCAAATTCTAAAGTTGGTCTCTTTAATGCTGAGTGGTCTCCATACATGATGTTCTTTCATTGAAGACTACATCCATGATGGGTGGGCAGCAACATAAAGAAATTCATTGTCTTGTTTAATCTGAAACATTTTATAGTCATTTAAAAATAATAAAACTAGTACAACTTTTTAGGCAATATATCAGACATTCTAGTTAAAATAGTAATCTCCAGAGCAAAGTCAATATTATCAAAATAACAATTTGCTAAATCTATGATAACTGCATGCAAGTACTAAAAACTTCTTGCCCTTATTTCTTGGGTATATTTTTCTGCCAATTTTAGGAAATAAATATCATAGATAGTTTGTACTACTATAACCTGTTGTTTAACATATTATATTACTTATTTAATACCACTAATTAAACAGATGTCAAAAGCACATTCCAGTAACAATTTCTATGGGATTTTTTATTATAGAGACTGTGTAATTCTCTTTATATTTGTTGGGATTTTGTATGCCTTTGTAACATTTCTCTCTGTAGTCAGTTAAGATTGACACAAAAAAAAAATGTCTTGGCTGAGGAATGCAATACTAAACCTTAATAAGAAGTAGTTTCAGCCGGGCGTGGTGGTGCACGCCTTTAATCCCAGCACTCGGGAGGCAGAGGCAGGCAGATTTCTGAGTTCGAGGCCAGCCTGGTCTACAAAGTGAGTTCCAGGACAGCCAGGGCTGTAGAGAGAAACCCTGCCTCGAAAAAAAAAAAAAAAACACAAAAAAAAAAGATGTAGTTTCTATAAACTCTTTGTTTTCATGATTCAATTTCCCTGATGTAGTTGCCTCATCCAAGTAAAACAACATAATTAATCTTTTATTTTCTATATGGAATTGATGGCTTCTTTCTGTTTTGGAAGTCAATGTGTTTACCATTTAACAAAAATGTAGCATTACCTACTGTGGTAATTTAAATATTTAATAATTCTTCCACCACTGAGTTTAATTTTAAGTAAACTTAAACTTTCTTTCCCAGTTCTTAATTGAAAATAACTGTTTTGCTTGTCACGTATAATTATGTTAAAACATTTTGAAATGGATAGACACCTAAGTACTAACTATTTATAAATTAGCACTCATAATACAATCTATTATTGTTATTATTATTATATTTATAATGCAGTCTTTGCCTACCCCTCCCCCAGTCCCACTTTCCACATATCCTATCCCATTCCTCCTTTCCACTTTCTCCAAGAGGGTGCTCCTCCCACTATGCATCCTACCTCCCTGGAGCCTCAAACTTCTCCAGGTTTAAGCACAGCTTCTCCCACTGAGGACAGACCAGGCAGTCCTCTGCTATATATGTGCCAGAGGCCTCAGACTAGCTTCTGTATGCTACCTGGTTGGTGGCTCAAGGTCTGCCAGCTCCTAGGGGTCCAGGTTAGTTAAGACTGCTGAACTTCTTATGGGAAGGTCTTCCTCTTCTGCTCCTTACATCCTTCCCCTAATTCAACCAAAGGAGTCCCAGACTTTAATCCAGTGGTTGAGTGGTTGGGTATAAATATCTGCCTTCTGTCTCTGCCAGCTACATGGTGAGTCTATTGGACGATAGCTATGCTATGGCCCTATCTGTAAGCACACCATAGCTTCAGTAATAGTGTCAGGCTTTGGTGCCTCCCCATATGATGTATCCCAAATGGGACTGGTCACTGGACCACCTTACTCTCAGTGTCTTCTCCATTTTGTCTCTAGGTCAGAAATTTTGACTGTAGTTTGACAACACCAGAGTCAAAAAAAAAAAAAAATAAGGTGAAGTTGGACAATTTGAGATCCCTCTCTCCACTGTTGGGATTTTTATCTAAGGTCACTCCCACTGAATCCTGAGAGTCTCTCACCTCCCAGGTCTCTGGTATATTTTTGAGGGTGACCCTGCCTCCTTCACCTCAAGGCTGGATATTTCCATTCCTTCTGCTGACTCTCTGGGCTTCTCTTCTGTACACCATCCACATACAATAATACTGTACCAATGTATCCCTCATTCTCTCCTGTCGCACCCAGGACCTGTTCCCTCTTTCCCTCTGTCTCCCTTGATTCTTTTTCACACTTTTAAGTGGGATTGAAGCACCATCCCTTGGACCTTTCTATTGGTTAACCATCTTAAGTTCTGTGGGTTGTATCCTAGATAGTTTGTACTTTCTGCCTAATATTATTAGTGTGTATATACCATGCATGTCCATTGGGGATGGGGTTACTTCAGTCAGTATGATATTTTATAATTCCATTCATCTGCCTGCAAAACTCACGTTGTTGTCTTTCTTAATATCTGAATAGTATTCTATTATGTTAAAAATAAACACACACACACACATTTTCTGTATCCATTCTTCAGTTGAGGTATATAAAAGTTGTTCCCAGCTTCTGGCTATTACAAACACAGTGGAACACATGTCTCTGTGTTATGATGTGACATCTTTTGGATATATGCCCAAAAGTGGCATAGCTTTGCTTTTAGGTAGTTCTATTTCCAATTTAATGAAGAACTGTCAGATTGATTTCCAGAGTATCAGAGTACCAGTTTTCAATCCCTCCAGCAAATGAGGAGTATGTTTCTTTCTTCACATCCTAGCCAGCATGTACTGCTACCTGAGCTTTTTATATTAGCCATCCTGATTGGTGTAAGGTGGAATCTCAGGGTCGTTTTGATTTTTGTTTTCCTAAAGACTAAGGCCTTTGAACATTTCCTTAAGTTCTTCTAGGACATTTGAGATTCCTCTGTTGTGAATTCTCTGTTTAGCTCTTAATGCCATTTTTTAATTGGGTTATTTGAGATTCTGGAGGTAGACTTCTTGAGTTCTTTATATAGTTTGGATGTTACTCCTCTGTGAGATGTAGAGTTAATGAAGATTTCTTTCCCAATCTGTAGGTTGCCAATTTGTCAATTCAGTTTTATGAATTCCCATTTATCAATACTTGGTTTTAGAGCTTGAGCCACTGAAGTTCTCTTCAGGAAATGTCCTCCTGCAACAATGAGTTCAATGCTTTTTCTGATTTTCTCTTTTGTTTGATTCAGTGTATCTGGTTTTATGTTGAGGTCCTTGATCTACTTGAGGGACTTGACCTTTGTGCAAGTGACACATATGGTTCTATTTTCATTTTCCTACATATACACTGACAGAACAGCACCATTTATTGAAGATGATTTCTTTTTTCTGTTGTATAATTTTGGCTTTATTCTCAAACATCAAGTGTGCATAAGTGTGGAACCATGAAAGGCATCCTGGTTTCTGGTTGAGCTATGTTTAAAACCCCTGTGACCTAGCAGGGATGATTACCAGTAAGGGATGGTAGGTATTTTGCCCTGCTCCTAGAGACCAGGCTTCTGACACAAGGCCTCTCAGTTCTCCACAGTTCTGTGGCCATCAGTCACATAAGTGTAACTCCTCAAGTCCCTCCACAGGTAGAAGACTTGAGCACAGACCACAGATCAGTAGCCTCAAGATATATCTCCATTTTAATGAGGCACCTAAAGGTATGAAGAGCTTAGCCAACTAAGCTCCCCTTTCCCAGACACTCCTCCCTGCAAAAGGTATTTAATCTCAGGCCAGACCTGAGAAAGTGGGTTATAGTTTCATGTATCACAACTCTATGCCACGACAATAAATGCTTTAAAACCATGGACTTCCTCTTCTCATTGAGATCCACCGTGGGGGAAAAAAATGAAGCAGGTCTTCCTATAAAGAGCCATGTCTAATCTCCTGCAGCAGGCCTCTCTCTGCTCTCAGCCATGGTTACCACTAAGCCAAGCTGTCAGTTGAGTAAGCCAAGGACTCTCTCCTCCTCTTGGGAGCTAGCCAGAGCTCTCCTCCCACCCCTTTCCCTTTGGCATGGGTCTAGATCCAGCCCACAGCCGACCAGTCCATTCTGAGCCTTTCCACAGCATCCAGTGGCGTTTTGGATGTCCAAGGGTCTGGGAACCTGTCATCCTTGGCCTCTGTGTGAGCCAGGACCCATGAGATAATTCCTCAGGGATCTCAGACTATGCTTGTTTATTCCCTGAGCGAGGTCATGTGGCTTCTCAAAATCTGAAGCCTGCCCAACAGCAGTGTGGGTGCGCACAGTCAAAACACCCTCGTCCCTCCCCCATCAGTGGCCCCAGCTCTGAGGGGGATGTCGGTCACCATTTGAACCCACACATTAGTGTGTGCGTTTGTTGGAAATAACATGCATCGTTTATTACTATTGCTCTATAGTATACCATGATATTGGGGATGGGGATTCCTCTAGAAGTTTTTTTCTATTGATAAAAATTGTTTTCTCTATTCTGAGTTTGTTTGTTTTTCCATATGAATTTGATAATTGTTCTTTCCATAACTGTGAAGAACTCTGTTGGAATCTTGATATCTTGATGGGGATTGTGTTGAATATATAGACTGCTTATGGTAGGATGGCCATTTTTCCTATGTTAATACTACCTATCATTGAGCACATGAGATCTTTCCATCTTCTGCATTCTTCTTCTATTTCTTTTCATACAATTTTTGGTCTCTATATCCACTTACATGATTTATTACAATTATCAGTTGTATTAGTTGTATCATACCTTTATCTCTTGGATAAAGCCAACTCACAATGAGTGCCTATTGTACATTAATGATTTTCAGAATTTCAGAAAATGGACTTTGATTATATTCTTTACTCTCTCCCAACTCCTCGAATATCCTAGCCTACTGCCAATTTCAAGTTCTTTTTCCTTAAAATAACAAGGTAAATCAGACTGTCAAGTTTTTATTGACTAACTACACCAGCGCCTGGAACCAAGCAATTTCTGATATACTCCCTATCACTTGTTAAAGAAAGCAGATATCCTCCTCTCTCAGTAACTATGAATTATTAAAAGCTTCTTTGCTGGGTATAGAATTCCATTCCCATTTCCCTTCATTTAGTCAAATTTGTCTCACTTGATATTGTTCAAAAATTGGCCACAATGTCACATTCTCTCTGTACCTTCTGGTTATATCTGGAAACTGGTATTTTCTTGAAGTCATCTACCACTTTGCACTTTTGAAAATTGTCTACCTTCTCCTCCTTACGGGCAACAGTGTGATATACATAACACCTAGTGCTAAAGATTCAAAATTCTCTTTCTCTTTTAATGTTGGTCAATTTTGAATCTTTCTATTAATTTTCTACTTCTAAAAGGAACTTTTCTGATGATATTTGATTGATAAAATGATCTATGGATACAGAAATTTGTCATTTGGAGTTGTTCTGATGTTATGCTCATTTCACAAAATAATAGTATGTTTGCTATAGCCTATGACCTAACTAGACTCAGGTAATTAGTTTCATTGACAATGTTAAAAATAGGTTTTATCATATTGAGTTAGCTTTAAATCCAACACTATAGAACATTTTATCTAAGGTTCCTCTCTTTGAGTCTTGAGAGTCTCTTACCTCCCAGATCTCTGTGCATTTTCTTAAAAAGAAATTGATGCAGCATGGCCAAGTTCAGTTTGGCTGTTCCATTCCTGGGCCAAGCATCCTAGGTATCAATATAATCAGGCTGAGTAAGCCATATGTAACAAGCCAGTAAACAGTACCTCTCCATGGACTCTGAATCAGCTCCAGCCTCCAGGGTTCTGCCCTTTACTGATTTTTTTTTTTAAGTGAATGGCATAAAAATCTTTTCCATGGCAACTTGTTTTATGGTCATGGTGTTTCACTGTAGCAATAGAAATGCTAACTAGCTGGGATAGAAGTCTTCCAGTTTCTGTCTGCACCTGGAGCAGATCCTCTCCCACAGGGCTCCATACCCAAATGACACCAGGAGAAAGCAAGCCTCCCAGGATTGCAGACAGGTCTGTGAGCACATGTAGGACCACCACTGCTACTCAGAGGAACCTGCCTGGCACCCTCAGAATACAGGAACTGAGGAGCTACCTGGAACAGGAGTCTTCCAGTTTCTTTCTGCAGCCAGATCTGATCCTATAACACAGAGCTACATGCACAAAAATTGCCAAAAGAGAGCTGGTCTCCCAGGAGTGCCTACAAACCTGCAAGCACACATAAAACCACCAGTTCTCTTCAAATTCTTGGCCCAGTAGGGACCCTCCCAGAGCCAGCAGGACACAGGAACCAAAGATCAGCTGGGCCCAGGATCCTTCTGATTTCTTTCTATGCCTCAGAGCTGACCCTGTATGACAACACTCTATTCCTAAATTCCTCCTGGAAAGAACTAGTCACCCAGGTGTACTGACACAGGCTTGCAAGACAGACAAGACACAATCAAAGACAGGAAGATCAGCTAACACCAGATATATGTAGATGGTGAAAGGCAAGCACAAGTACATAAGCAATAGAAACCAAGGCTTCTCGGCATCATCAGAAACCAGTTCTCCTACCACAGCGGTCCCTGGTTACCCCGACACATCAGAAAAGCAAGATTCTGATTTAAAATCACATCTTATAATCATGATAGAGGACTTTAAGAAGGACATAAATAAGTCCTTTAAAGAAATACAAGAGAACACAGGTAAACAGGTAGAAGACCTTAGACACAAAAGACAAAAATCCCTTAAAGAATTACAGGAAAACACAACCAAACAGGTAAAGGAACATTCCAAGATATTCCATGACAAAAACAAATTCATACAATATCTTTCCACAAGTCCACCCCTACAAAGGATAATAGATGGAAGATTACAACACTAGGAGAGAAATTACACCCTAGAATAAGTAAGAAAGTAATCTTCTTTCAACAGACCCAAAAGAAGATAACCACACAAAATAACAGGAAGCAATAATCACTATTCTTTAATATTTCTTAACATCAAGGTACACAATTCCCCAATAAAAAGACATAGACTAACGTGCTGGATAGGTGAAGAGGACTCATCATTATGGTGCATACAGAAAACACACCTCAGTGACCAAGACAAACACTACCTTAGAGTAAAGGGCTGGAAAACAATTTTCCAGGCAAATAGTCCTGAGAAACAAGCTGGAGCAGCCATTCTAAAATCATATAAAATTGACTTTCTACCAAAAGTCAACAGAAAAAGATGAAGAAGGACACTTCATACTCATAAAAGGAAAAATCTACCAAGAAGATCTCTCAATTCTCAACATCTATGTTCCAAATGGAAGGTCACCAACATTCATAAAAGAAACTTTACTAAAGCTCAACTCACACATTGCTACTCTCATGATAATTGTGGGGGACTTAGCACCCCACTCTCATCAATAGATAAACCAGGGAAACCCAAATTAAACAGAGACACAGTGAAACAAACAGAGGTAATGGACCAAATGGATTTAACAGATATCTATAGAACATTTCATCCTAACTCAAAAGAATATACCTTCTCAGCACCTCATGATACCTTTTCGAAAACTAGCCATATACTCAGTCCCAAAACTGACCTCAACAGATATAAGATTTAAATAACCTCATGCCTTCTGATAGATCACTATGGATTAAGGCTGGTCTCCAATAGCAACAAAAACAACAGAAAATCCATATAAAACATGAAAGCTGATCAATGCCCTACTCAGTGCTAACTTGGTCATGGAAGAAATAAAGAAATACACTAAAGAATTTTTAGAATTTAATGAAAAAGAATGTACAAATTTCCAAACTTATGGGACACAATGGAAGATGTGCTAAGAGAAAATTTCAGAGCTCCGAGTATTTCCAAAAAGAAACTGCAGAGAGCACACGGTACCAGTTTAACAGTACACCTGATAGATCTAGAACACAAAGAAGCAAATACTCTCAAGATGGCAGGAAATAATCAAAGTCTTGGGCTGAAATCAGTCAATTTGAGAAAAGAAAAAAATATATACAAAGAATCAACAAAACCAGGAGCTGGTACTTTGAGAAAATCAACAAGATAGATTAACCCTTAGCCAGACTGAGAAGAGTGCACAGAGATAGCATTCAAATTGACAAAATCAGAAATGAAAAGGGAGGTATAATATCAGAAACTGAAGAAATTTAAAAAAAAAATCATCAGATCCTACTACAGAATTCTATACTCATCACAATTGAAACATCTGGATGAAATGGACAATTTTCTAGACATATACAAAATACCAAATTTAAACCAGGATCAGATAAACCATCTAAATAGTTCCACAACCCTAAAGAAATAGAAGCAGTCATTAAAAGTTCACCCTCGCCCATAAATAAAGGCCAGGACTAGAAGGTTTTAGTGCAGAATTCTATCAGAACTTCAAAGAAGACCTAATACAAATATTCTTCAAACTAGTCCACAAAATAGAAACAGAAAGAGCACTACTGAATTTGTTCTGTAAAGCCACAATTATGCTGAAACCAAAATGGAGATAAACTTGAAGCAATCCCACTAAAAATCATGGACTAGAAAAGGCAGCCCTCTCTCTTCCTATCTATTCAATATAGTACTTGAAGTTCTAACTAGAGCAGTTAGATAAGAAAAAAAGGTCAAAGGGATATAAATTGGAAAGGAAGAAGTGAAACTACCATTATTTACAGATGATATGATAGTATAATTGAATGACCTCAAAATCTCCACCAGAAAATTTCTACAGCTAATAAACAACTTCAGCAAAGTGGCCGGATATAAAATTAACTCAAACAAATCAGTAGCCTTCATGTATGCAAAGGATAAACAGGCTGGGAAAGAAATTATGGAATCGATACCTTTCACAATAGTCACAAATAATATAAAGTATCTTGCTGTGACTCTAGCCAAAAGAGAAAGATCTATATGACAAGAATTTCAAGTCTTTACAGAAAGAAATTGAAGAAGACCTCAGAAGATGTAAAGATCTCCCATGCTCATGGATTGGCAGAATTAATATAGTAAATATGGCCATCTTGCCAAAAGGAGTATGCAGATTCAACTCAATTCTTCAAAGAGGCATAAAAATCAATTACAAAACTCATCTGGAATAACAAAAAAACACAGGATAGCAAAAAAAAATATTCTCAACAATAAAAGAACTTCTGGGGCAATCACCATCCCGAACCACAAGCTATATGACAGAGCAATAATGATAAAATCTGTAGGGTACTAGTACAGTGACAGGCAGGTAGAACAATGGAATAGAATTAAAAATCCAGAAATGAATCCATACATCTACTGTCATTTGATTTTTGAAAAAGTAGCTAAAATCATCCAGTGGAAAATAGATAGAATTTTCCACGAATGGTGGCAGGTAACAAGCAGAAGAATGCAAATCAATCTATTCCTATTTCTTTGTACAAAGCTCAAGTCCAAGTCAATCAAGGACCTCCACACAAAACCAGATACACTGAAACTAATAGAAAAGATCCAGGAGATGAGCCTAGAGCACATGGGCACAGGGGAAAATTTCCTGAATAGAACACCAATAGCTTATGCTCTAAAATCAAGAATGGACAAATACGACCTTATAAAATTACAAAGCTTCTGTAAGGCAAAGGACACTGTCAATAGAACAAAACAGCAACCAACATATTGGGAAAAGATCTTTACTAACCCTACATCCCATATAGTGCTAATATCCAATATATAAAAAGAATTCAAGAAGTTAGGTTACAGAGAACCAAGTAGTCCTATTAAAAATTGGGATACAGAGCTAAACTTTTTAGTATTCAATTGAGAAATACCGAATGTTTGAGAAGCACCCAAAGAAATGGTCAGTATTCTTGGTCATCAGTGAAATGCAAATCAAAACAACCTTGAGATGTTACCTCACACCGGGCAGAATGGCTAAGATCAAAATCTCCTGTGACAGCAGATGCTGGCGAGGNTGTGGAGAAAGAGGAGCATTCCTCCACTGCTGATGGGATTGTAAGCTAATACAACCATTCTGAAAATCATTTTGGAGGTTCCTCAGAAAACTGGAAGTAGTACAACCAGAGGACCTAGCTATACCACTCCTGGGCATATTTCCAGAAGATGCTCCAACATGTAATAAGGACACATGCTCTACCATGTTCATAGCAGCCTAATTTTTAACAGCCAGAAGCTGGAAAGAATCGAGATGTACCTTAACAGAGAAATGGATACAGAAAATTTACATTTATACAGTGGAATTCTACTCAGCTATTAAAAATAATGAACTCATGAAATTCTTAAGCAAGTGAATGGAACTAGAATATATCATCCAGAGTGAGGTAACCCAATCATAAAACAACACGCATTGTATACACATACACTGAAAAGTGAATATTAGCCCAGAAACCTATAATACTCAAGATACAATTCACATACCATCTGAAGCTCAAAAGAAGGAATACCAAAGTGTGGATACTTCTATCCTTCTTAGAATGGGGAACAACATCCAAGGGAGGAGATACAGAGAAAAAGTGTGGAGCAGAAACTGAAGCAAAGACCATCCAGAGACTGCCTCACCTGGGAATTAATCCCATATATAGTCAGCAAACCCAGACACTATCATGGATACCAACAAGTGCTTGCTGACATGAGCCTGATATATCTGTCTCCTAAGAGGCTCTGTCAGTACCTGAAAAGTACAGAAGTGGAGACTTATAACCATCCACTGGACTAAGCACAGTGTCCCCAATGGAGGATATAGAGAAAGGACCCAAGGAGTTGAAGGGAGGAACAACAATATGCACCAAACAATACCCCTGGAGCTCCCAGGTACTAAACTACCTACCAAAGAGTACACATGGAGTGACTCATGGCTACAGCTGCATATGTAGCAGAGGATGTCCTTGTAGAACATCAATGGGAGAAGAGGCATTTGGTCCTGAGCAGGCTTGATGCAGCAATGTATGGGAATGCCAGGACAGGGAACCAGGAGTTGGTGGGTTGGTGAGCAGTGGGAGGATGGGATAAGGGGTTTTCGAAGGGGAAAGCAGGAAAGGATATAAATTTGAAATGTAAATAAAAATATCTAATAATAATAATAATAATAATAATAATAATAATGAAATCCTAATTAAGACACTAAGCCATCAAGGAAATGAAGATTAAAACTAATTTGTGATGTCATTTTATCTGATCAGAAGCAGATACGTGGGAAAATGTTTTGCTGAGTACAGACACATTATGTTTTCCTATAAACTTCCTGTAAAAAGTGCATGCGATAGTTTGCTAGAGCAGATGCTCAAGAGGACACAATATTTGGAAATGATAAATGTATATGCCAACAGACAGGGGGCAATGCTGTAGCTTTGGTTCATTTTGCCACTCATTGCTGGTCTTTCTTAGACTTTGCTGATTTTGGTCTTCTTTCCTTCCTCCCTTCCTCTATCTCTCCCTCCCTCCCTCCCTTCCTCCCTCCCTCCCTCCCTCCCTCCCTCCCTTCCTTCCTTCCTTCCTTCCTTTCTTTCTTCTTTTTTTTTCCTTCTTCTAGAACTATTTGGGTCTTTTGTGGTTCTCTATGCCATCCAGGCTCTGGTTTCTGATAATACAGTCAGTGTCAAGTTTGACTCTCTCTTGGAACATGGGTCTTAAGCTGGTCAATTTCTTACTTAGTCATCCCACAATTTCTGTCATGTTTTACTCCCAGAACATTATACAGGGGGCACAAGTTGATCCACTGTTGTGCTTCGTGGATCCAGGAGAAATAGGTTCTGGGGGATCTGGTCCAACTGGAAATAGTCAATGTGTTATGCTCTCAGAAGGGAAGCCCACGAAGGATCCAAGGTCTCCCTCTTCCTGTGGCAATACCAATGTCAGATGCAGGGGCAGATCGCAACAGCTGTGAAGGGCAGTGAAGGGCAGTGGCATTACCCTAGCCTTCCAGGTGGGTCCAAGATCCAGAGATAAATGTTTTAAGAGAGAAAACACTTGCCCAAAGCATTACAGCTCTGTAAATTAGCCACTTTCAGAAACTTCTCGGTGAAGTAACTTGTGTACCTTACTGCATGTATAGAGAAACTTTATAAACACTGAGGAGTATGATTGGATACAGGAATAGATGCTTCCATTTGTCTTATCTTAAGATGCTAGTGATGCTCTATTTGTATGGAGTAGGACTTCAGGTGTTTTCCCTAGTGACTGATTGCCATTGTCCTCTCAGTAACTGTCATCATTACCTGTTCCTGAGCAGATAGAGTTAGGCATGGAGTTGGCCCCACTTCTACCATGTTCAATTCTGAGTTTTATGGAGTTTGTGCTCACTGAACTTTGGTAGTTTTTCTGTCTGGTGGCACAGTCCACTTGCCTTACATTGATCAAAGGTTGTGTGGCTGGTTTGGTGTTCTAATCCCTCTACTGGAAGTATTACTCAGCTATAGAAGATTGCTGATTCAGGCTGCATATTCTCCCTTATTAGGAATATTAGTTATGGTCACACTAATAGATGCCTGGGAGTTTTCATTGCACTAGGTTTCTACCTTGCTATCAAATTGCCTCCCAAATTTAGTTTTCACTCCCAGTCCTCCATCCTCCTCTTTCTATCTCCACCTACCATGATTCTACCTGAAATATTTATTCTATTTTCATTTCCCAGAGAGATCCATGCATCACACCTTGAGCATTACTTGTTATGTAGCCTCTCTGAGTTATTGTATTATAGCATTATTATCCTTTGTTTTAGAGCTAATAGCCACTTATAAGTGATTACACATCTATATTACTGTTCTTTTGTCTGAGTTATCTCACTCAGGATGATTTCTTCCTAGTTCCATCCATTTTCCCACAAAATTCATAAGGTCTTTGTTTTTAATAACTGAATAATATCCCATTGTGTAGAAGGATTATATTTTCTTTATTCATTCTTCAGTTAAGGAACATCTAGGTTATTTCCCGTTTCTCAGTATTTTGAATAAAGCTGCTATGGAGCAAGTTGAGCAAGTTTCATTGTGATGTGGTATCTTTTGGGCATATGCCCAGGGCTGGTATAGCAGGATCTTGAGATGGTTGGAGTCCAAATTTTCTGAGAAACTGCCATAGATATCTTTCAAGTGGCAGTAGAAGTTTCAGCTCCCACAAGCATACATTGCTGAATTTTTGAAAGCTTCTATGTTTTCTAGATAGCTCTATGTTTGTTTTCTTCACTATAAGGTAGAAACATTATTTATTTATTCTTCTATCATACAGTATACCCCCAAACCAGTTTATCCACCCTCCACTCCTCCCCATGTCTCTCTATTAAAATTTTTCCATATTCATTTAAGTTTCTCTTCAGAAATAAAGAGGCCTTCCAGCATAAAAGATATAAAAAGACTAACCACAGGTTAGACTAGCCATCCAGTGAGGAAAGGGTCCCAAGAGTAGGAAAAAGTGTCAAAGACATACCTTCTCTCACATTTATAAATCCAGTAAAACACAAATATTACAACCATAACATATTTTTAGAAGACATAGTCAAGACACGTGTAGGCTCTGTGATTACCTTCCCACCCTCTGTGAGACCCCAAGAGCCCTGCTTAGTCAATTCTGTGGGCCATATTCTCATGTTTTCCTTGATGCCATTTCTTCAGGTACCCTGAGTTCCAAAGGGAGCAACCAGAGAGAGAGAGCTTCAATGTGGGCTCTCTTTTCACCTAAGATTTGGTTATAAGTCTCTGTATCTGCTTTCGTCAGATGACGTCAAAAGTATCTGTGATGTTGGATGGTCTAGGCACTTATAGGTGGGTATAGCAGAATATTATTAGGATTTATTTTCATTCATTGTCTATTCTGCCTCTGGGCTATCTTTCAAGAAGTATGTCAGCCAAGCAGGAATGGGCTCTATCTGTTGGCATGGACCTCAAATTAGCCCAATCATTGGTCAGCTACTCCCACTAATTCTGTGCCTCCATTGCTTTAGCAGATCATGCAAGCAGAACAGTTTCAGATGGAAGGTTTTATGACTGGGTTGATGTCCTAGACTTACCACTGGTTACAGAGAATGCTCATTTCAGGCTCCATATCCTCCATTACTATGACTCCTTGACAGGATCACATGTCTACCACCCTGAGAGTTCCTACTGCAATGGGTTTTCACATTGCTTCCCAAATGTCCTCTAATTAGTGTCATCTCTCAGTATATTCTCTTCATCCATTTCTCCTCTTCCAAACCTGAACACCCCTGTTTCTGCCACCCCTAGTTCTCTCACAAAATATATTGTATTTCCCCTTTCTAGGGAGATCCATGTATTCCCCCTTGAGCCCTCCTTTATTTTTGCTTTATTGGGTCTATGGATTTTATAATAATTATCATTTACTTATTAGGTATTATCCACTGATAAGGAAGTATATACCATGTTTATCTTTCTGGGTCTGTGTTACCTCACAAAGCATGATTGTTTTTTTCTAGTTCCATCCATTTGCCTGCAAATATCATGACCTCATTTTTTTTTAAAAGAACTGAGTAATATTCCAATATGTGTATGACCACATACACTTATACATTCTCAGTTTGGGTATATAGGTTGCTTAGAGTTTCTGGTTATGAATAAAGACATCATGAAAATAGTTGAACAAGTCTTTGTGAGTCTGTCTATATGATATATATGTCTAACAGTAGATTTCTTGGGATTTTTAGGTAAATGGATTCCCAGCATTCTGAGGAATTATTGTATTGATTTTCATAGTGGTTATACACATTTGCAATCCCACTAGCAATGAAGGAATGCTCCCCTTGATCCACAACTTTACTAGTATGGGATGTCACCGTGCTACTGATCTTAGAGATCCTGACTGTTTTCAGATGGAATCTAAAAATATGTTTGTTTTCATTTCCCTGTTGGTTAAGGGTTTTGATTATCAGTCAATGAGATCCCTCTATCTATAATTTTCTCTTTAGATCTATAGCCCATTTTTAAATTAGATTGTTTGCTTTGTTGCTTTCTAGTTTCTTGATTTCCTTATATATTTTATGTATTATCCCTTTGGTACATGTGGAATTGATAAAAATCTTTTTCTAATCTGTAGGCTGCTGGAAAAGTTTTACCCTTTTTTTTAATGTGTGTTACTCAGCATTAATTTGAGGATCCTTAATGAAGGATCTAATAAATGGTTGAATTAAATTAATAACTGTAAATCCATGCCATCCAGATACTTGGCAAGATAGAATTTTTAAAAAATGCTGTTCTGGAAACATCCTTTATAGTGGAAATTTCTGATGTGTCACATAATATTTTTCTGGAAGCAGTATTGTGAGGGGGCACATGATGTTTTGCTGAAAACGGCCACTTGTGAAAACACATGATATCTAGAAAGAGTAAAAATAGAACTCATAAACAGTGAGAGGTGGGGTCTTGCATGAAATGCTGTGCAATGCTTCACTCATCTGCACTGGTCATAGTTAGTATTCACTTAGTAGAGAGATGCATGTCAAAGACCTCATAGTAGTCCAGCTGCTTTGACTGACTTGTGTCCATTCCGCAGAATTTTGTTCTTTCTGTTAGATTGTGCCACCTCTACTAATTCAAATTCAATGTTTTCTATTGAACTGGACTACCAGTATCCTGACAGTGAAGAGTAGAATCACCCACAAGGAACTATTTTAAAAAAAGGTGCCCAATACCCTTTTCCTATTTACTTTCTTTTACTCCTACCTCTGGTTGGTGGGCTAGAAAGGAGGTTGAAGTGTTTAAGAATTATAAATAAAATAGGTTTTGAAAATGTCTAAGCCTCCAAGCCTCCATTTGCACTTGTAGCATATTGGGATGAATTTCTATTACGTATTTTACTCTAAACTTACCTTGCTAAATATTCAAAACTACTACATGAAGCTTTCTCTTGCACCATCTGTTTTTTCAGATAACTTCCATTAGAGAATTCAGGGTCATATATAGTATATTTTACAGGATTTCTGCTGTCTACCACAAGTGCTTACAAAGAAATAATATGACCTTTTTGCCTTAATTACTTTGTGTGCATGTGGTGAGGCATTTCTTTATTGATCTCTCATTCAGTTTATTTTGCATCTCACTGTGCACTCAGTGTAGATGTGCAATTGCTGGTTTTATCACTTGTTCTTTGTAAATGACTTTTTCATCTGTAAAGATTGCACAGCAAATAAAAGATTCCACAGTTAAAATTCAGCATTATTGATTCCCACGTTTTTCATCATAGATGCATTTTTCTTGGGAGAAGCCAATTATATCCAGAAGTTCATGCAATTAGTCTGAATACCTAATATTACGGATGAGGAAACTTGAAAAATTATTTCCATTACTGGATATTTATAATATGATATATGTGTTGGATAAATTCTGCTGTCCATATAGATAGATAAATAGATAGATAGATATAGATGTACATATATATGCAATTTTGGAAAAATGTTCTTTAAAAATCCCTGATATATTATGTATTACATTTGTATATTATTTACATTTATATTATGTATTCATTATATACAATAAATATATTTAATAAATAATAGCACATATAATATACATATTGTATAATACTATATTATATATTTTCTATTTTAACTGCTCTCCAGTTAATATTAAAAGCATAAGCATTTATATTTTCTAGATATTGTAGAAAATCACTCTCACAGTTATCAAAAAATGGCCTTTGCTCTTTGGTGGAAAAAAACTGAATTTATGGTTTTTCTTGATGGTAAATACTTCAGAGTAATATACATATTAGAATGTAATTTTCTGTCAAATATATTAATCCATGATGATTATTTTATTACAAACATCAGCCTGTGCTTATGGGTAGATAAAATGTCCCAAAATTCTTACATTTTTATATTATTATACCTGATCCAACTATAGTTTAGAACATTTGTAGACTCTCACAATTGTTTCTCTAGAATTGTAAAATAAAGGTCATGACTGTTATTTTTATTAAATTAGAATTTCAATCCACAGCTGTGATAATATCTGCTTGGTATAGTACTAAAAAGCATGCTAACCAATTTAGATTGCATACCTTAATCTGTGATTTTGATAATATAGCTTATAACAGTCTGTAAATCCAGTGAGATGGGCCTGGAAATAAGATTTCTCTGCTAATTCTTCACAATAAAACTCTGTCTCAGCAAGCACATTAATTGCCTCCCTGAAATACCCCAAATAAAGAATCAGTCATCTCATAAGAGAATTCTGATGAGTAAAACCATGAAAGCTGCTAAGCATGAGATAATTAGTTATGTAACAGGATAGTAATGTATCCTGTAAGTGCTATGAGAGAGAGTTTCTTGTAAGTTAGCTACTAGTAGGACTAAATTCCTTTTATAATCTCACTGTTTTTGTTAGAGCTCACTAAAGAATCAGAACCAATGTTATGATATATAGTCACACCACATATACACACACGCATAAGTACACATACAAGCACATGCACACACACACACACACACACACACACACACAAAACCAGAATGTATGAAGTCACCTTTAAACTGGTAAAACAAACAAGCAAAAAAGTTAGAGCGTAACTGAGAAGTGGACAGCCTAATTGTTCCTAGTTAATTGAGGCTGAATACATCAATAGCAGAAGTAATAGTTGTCTCTTATGAGGGATGTGGGAAGACAACTGAAGCACTCAGACCACATGGCAGAATCCCAATCTGGAGCTAGTAAGTCAAATGTTTTCTAAAAGCTACTGATCTCCAAATCGTGATGAAATATTGGAAACTCTTGAACTGCCATCAGTTTAAAAATAGCAATAACAGCAACAGGACAAAGCAACTGGAAAGCAAGAGGTTACCTCTTCCCTTATTTTTCGAACCTTACATATTCTCCTCCTCCTTCTCCTCCTGCTCCTCCTCTCCCTCCTCCCCCTTCCTCCTCTCCCACTTCCTCTTCCTCCTCCTCCTCCTCCTCCTTCTCCTCCTCCTCTTCTTCCTCCTCCTTCTTTTCTTCCTCTTCCTCTTCCTTCTCCTCCTCCTTCTTTCTATTCTTCTTTTTCTTTATGGGCTGCTATTTGATGGTGCTGCCAACAATTAGGTTAAGATTTCCCCATCGATCAAGGCAATCAAGAAGATTCTTCTAGAAAGCCCTCTTACTCATTTTGATTTTAATTTGACATTCGAGCCTACACTAACATTCACCAAAACTTATAGACAAGTTTCCTCAATAGAATGTTTTTATTTAAGTTGCAATCATGTAAATGATTTCATGTTTTCCATAAAGACTGATAGTTAATGTGGAAAAAAAAAATCTTCCTTCCTGTTCCATCAGTAAAATATCCAGGCACAAAACATTCCTATTCTAAGAAGCAGAAGTTACAATTTAGCAAATAGTCAAATAAATGCATTTACTGTAACTACATAGTTTCTGTTTAATGATTAAAGTCTTTGTGGTCAAAATAATTACACAGATTCTGTTGATTTAGAGAAGAATGTGTTCTGCAAACAGCAAATTGCATCCAAGGACATAGTATTTGGAAACAGGGCTAACATCTCTTAAGCTATTTCATTAAGATACTCTAGTCTACTTATATGTAATTGCACAGTGTATGCTTTACAAATATTTACAGTGTATGCTTTACATAATAATATTATCATATTATTGTTATTTTACAAATTATTAAGTAATTTCTTCAAAGACACAGAAATTATTAGTGATTAATAATCTGACAAAAAAGCTAGTGTCTAAATTTTGTAATCCCTCACTATTAAAATATGTATGTTTATGTTTATAAGTTTAGGTAGAAATCATCTTTCCATAATTTCCCAAGAAACTAAAATGTAGGGTGACTATCCTGACAGCTTTGGCTAAATTATATATCTTAACAGACAATGCTGACAGTTTTTAGTAGCAGTCTGCTTCTCTACATGGTGTGATCACTGTATACCTTATCATGATTTGACTTTTCCTGTCCCAATTATGGCCAGGAATCCATAGCAGAGTTTTTTTTTTTTAATTTTATATATATATATATATATATATATATATATATATATATATATATATCCAAAAACAATCCAGATACAGATAATGACAAAAATATTTCAAGTACTCTACTAGGTTTTCACATACACATAAGCGCGCGCGCGTGCGCGCGCGCGCACACACACACACACACACACACACACACACACACACACACACAAATATTCTTATACCACCAAATACTAGGATGCCGTGTATTTCTTTTCAAAACTGTTCCAACATAAAACAGAGATGCATTATTTGATCTCAAAATTACTAAGGATTGTTTTACTTATTATCTAAACAAATTTTATACTTATCACTTTCATTAATTTATTAAATGATTGTCAGTCAAATATTATAAGTATCATTTCTATCATTCATATTTATTTAGTAATTTGCTATATGGCATAGTATATAGTAGGATTTTTAAAAAAAAAATAGATGCTTTATGCTTCACTGAAAGATGCTTATGCTGTAATTCTGAATGTAGTATAACCTCATCTTACAGTCAAGTATTCTGGCAATGATAGGCAAATCTACATATCTAATTATTATTAACCTATTTTGTCCTTTATTACTTAGATTGCTGAGATAAAGTATCTCACTAAAATAATGGAATAGTCTTTTCATTAAATTTTGTAATGTCAGCTTTATTATGTAAATATAAAACATTAAATGTTATTGATTCAGTAAATATTTTTATGGTCAGTACGTATCTAGGTTTATTAATTACTTTTGCTTTGCAGTCTAATTTGATATAATATTTTCATAATAATATTGGTCTTATATACACATATAATTAATCATTTTCTCCTTTCTATTTTGCATAACTTCTTATGTAAAAAAATTAATTGGCTCATTTCCTACAGTTTTGCAATCTTTTTCTTTAATTTAAGCATGTAACAGGATTTGGTTTTGTATTTTCTTTTGTTTTGTTTTTGTGTTTCACAGACAGTAAACATTCTGTTTGTACACACACATATATAGGTATCTGTCAATCATTTTCAAATTGTTCTTCATCTCGAAGTAAATTGATTTCAGATTTCTTTTAAAATAACTTGGAGTGTACTTTTTTTTTCCCAACATACACAACCTTTTGGCACAATATTTCAAGATAACTCCTCAGTTAATAAAATTTATCAGGACATTTGTCTTTGTCTGAACTCTGTACCTCTAGCCTTCCTAGGCAGTCATACCTCAGTGCACAACCTTTACCCAGGAGCAACATTTCATAAACCCTTCCCCCACTCCATCCCCCTTTCTCTCTTTGTTCTTTTTCTAATATTTAAAATATAACATAAGTTTAAAACATAACATAAGTCCTACATTGCATATTCTGTATCCTCTTTCTACTCATGTATGACCTGGTTGGAAGTTGCTCATCTATGAACAAATCTAACCATTGACAAATACATTTGTCAGCTATACCTTTTAATGGCTATCATATCTACTTGATGCTTATCTAATGAATGTCCATCTGTCATCCAGAACTTGTACCCTCTTCTACTACTAGAACTTTCCCTTTTTTTATACACTTTGTTAGTGAGCACACATCAGGAAGAATTAGTTTTTAGTATGGTCATGTATAGATTTCTAGTCCTCCCTTAAAATGTTAATGGTTGATTTCTTTACAACATACAGCCATTGTATACTTTTGGGCTTGCTGTTGCCTGGGCTCACAATATGCTGTCTAACAATTATGTCACAGTTTTTCCTTCACTGACATCTCCTTTGTATCACCAAAATTTTGTTATTTCTTGAGAACTTCGAATAACTCTAAATTCTCTAACCATTTTTTCCTGTTTTACAGGATTTCATGTTCCTACAATATGAACAAAATTATTTAGAAACATTTGTCCAGGATACATGTTCTTTTTTATATAAATGTAAAGGTTATGAGATAGCTAGTTGGATAATAAAACCAGCTCACTTTGAAAATATGTTATTTATTTAATTAAACATAGTTTTCTAAACTGCTTTTATATGGCTGATAATATATACTCTCTAAGCCAAATTAGAAAACAATACACTATAAAGAGTCATAGCCAAACAAGCCTGTATGGTCAACAATGACATTTGGGGTAACAGAATCCTTTGTGCTTGCTATAAAAATGCCAAGTCTCATAAATGTTTGATATTTTTTTCCTTGAATGTGTTAACATATGGGTCCTGAGATGGCCACAAACATGCTGCTTAAATCCTATATAGAAACTGTAGCAGAAGAAATGTTAACAATATGAAATTTTCTTTTGGAATATAATTTAGTTATACTTTGGACGACCCCGGTGCTTGGGTAGCTACACTTACACTCATATCAACATACATTTACATTCACTTTCCCCCTCTATACATGTAATCATGTCCAAATCTACAAATATCCCCATGAGATGGTTACAGCAATTACTCATAAAGCGATTACTTCACAGCAATACTGAGACTATACTGATTTTGATATTGCAATTTCAAATCAGATACTGGATTAAAATCATTTTTACTAGTCAAAGAAATGCTTACACATATGTGTTTTTATCTACTTGAGAAAAATATTAACTAGCAACCCTCATGTCTTTTGGAAAAACAAAAAATGTTTTCCCTTTTATTATCCCTTACTATAAAATTTTCCATGAACAAAATGCCTCATGCTTCATGGTAAATGAAATGAACAGTTTAACTTCTGTATCTTCTTTTCAGAGGAAAAGAGTAACGAGCTCTGTCAAGTCTTTTCAAGCACCGTAGGGAAACAACCTTAAAATAAAACAATTCACTTTGTTCTTGCTGTGAGAATATGTGTTCTTTAATGGATTGTTTTTGATTTAGGAATTATCAATGTCTCAAAGAAAAAATTACAAGAAATTTCTCTAAAAACGTTCCATAGTTGTTCTTTGGATGTTGAATAATAAATAGAAGAAAAAAAGAAAGAAAGGATTTGGCAGATGTGCTGATAAGTGAAAAGCCACCATGTTGTTCTTTGCCAAATTATTAATATAAGTATATAATATTGCTTAGGTAGGTTTAAAATTTTCATTGCCACATCACTCATGATAAACATCGTGATTCGAACATAAATTATATGTATAGTTTAAAAGTTTAGAAACTGATGTATCTAGTAAATGTTATTAAAATACATTAACTTTGGATATGCATATTTATTCATTTCAGATTTCAATACTTAAACAATGAAAAATTCATGGAAGTCAATGTAAGAAAATGTATGGCATATGTGATTTATATCCATGTAAGCTCAGTAGGCCCTTGTGGTAATAGATCTTAGTGATTCATCTATATTACAATGTATGATGTTTTTTACTTATGAGAAAAATATAATTTCCAGAGTTTTAGTCATAATTAAGATTTATAAATACTGAGTACACATAGCGAAAATTTGTAAAGCACTTGGTCTCTTGGTCTGTAACCAAATTATGTGAGAACATATTATAATTTTCTGACCTTGGAAAATTTGATTTTCCCTGTTTGAACCAGTTTCTGATCTATAAGATTTGTATATTATGAACAACAATTTGATCAGGTAATTTTAAATGAGTAAGTGGCAAACAAACACAAATCATCTGCCATCTGTTGTAAGCACTCAAAACATAAACTCATGAACTTGATTTAGTGATTTGTAATAGAATACAATGATTAACTTTCTAAATTGTCTGGGCTCAGACTATTTTATTCTATGAATTTACTTTAAATGTTAATCTTGCAAAGAATTTTAATACATACATGAAAATCTCAAAGTCAGTCTGGCTCACATAGAGAGATTTTTTTTTTATTCTAAAAAAGGAGGAGAAAGTAGAAATAAAAGTAAAAGGTAAAGAAGAGGAGAAAGAAACAAAATCTGAAATTTTTTCACATGAGCAATGTAATTTTATATATACAATTTGATTTTCCTTGGTTGTCTTTATCGTTCAAAATCTGAAAACTAGGGACCTATTACCTATTTACAAATATAAAAGCTCCAATATTCTCTGTGATTCTTTGTTTTTGTTTGTTTGTTTGTTTTTTGGTTTTTTTTTTTTTCCTGCTTTCAAGACAGGGTTTCTCTGTGTAGCCTTGGCTGTCCTGGAACTCCCTTTGTAGACCAGGCTGCCCTCAAACTCAGAAATCTGCCTGCTTCTGCCTCCCAAGTGCTGGGATTAAATGTGTGTGCCACCACCGCCCAGCTTCTCTGTGATTCTTATTTACTTATTTAAATCAGAAATAGTGAAATAAAAGTACATCTTTGCAAAGTTATTTTAAAAAATAAAATATTAGTAAAGATTTGGTTCATTGTTGATTTGGTGCTGGGAGAGATATAAACATTTGTTTTGCAATATAAAAGATGTCTCAGAATTTTAATGCTGTTTTATACTTAACGATAAATATTTTAAAGTACATGAATTTCCTTAAAACATAAACCATTTAAATTTTTTTCATACAATGGAGTAAATTATGACATATTGCCTACAAAACAATGTATTCTACATTTGAAATAAAAACTTTTAAGTATTAAAACTGAAAAATTCCCTTTCCTAGTTTCATTTTTTAAAATCCCCTAAATCCTCCCCTCCCCCAAGGGGATAACATTTGAAATGTAAATGAAGAAAACATCTATTAAAAAAAATCTAAAAAAAAGACTTACAAAAAAATCAATCTTTTTATATTTTTGTCAAATAATAACTTGATTTCTCAAACTATACATATTTAAATAATATTATAAACCTTGAAATTGCATTTGCAATATTTTAGTTTTATTTAGCTTATCAAAGCCACAGCTTCTATATGTGTTTCATTTGGTACCTCATAAAAATGGATACTTTACATATCTGATAGATGTATATCAATAATTTTAAGGTATTTTTTCCTAAGATGTGGATTTTATCAATGAGAACTGGAGAGCAGAGTTGGCTAGCTTAGTTCCTGGTTATAGCCTCTGACTTAAAGAGCCTTAGTATTTCCTGAATTTTCCCATTGTCTTATCTGTAACCCTTTAGAAATTTCCTGAAATGTAGTGGAAATTGCAACCTAAACTGTATTCACTGTAAATGTTTCAAAAAGTAAAACTAAATAAAAATTTTGCTTTTCTGCCTCTACAGGCATTGTAGGGGCAGCAGCTGTGTCATATAGGCATCAGTAGATAGCAGAGAGGAGGTGCTATGTACAGGCATTGTAGGGGCAGCAGCTGTGCCATATAGGTATCAGTAGATAGCAGAGAGAAGAGGTGCTATGTACAGGCATTGTAGGGGCAGCAGTTGTGCCATATAGGCATCAGTAGATCGCAGAGAGGAGATGCTATGTCCATGCTCACTATTCTACCTGTGGAAATCTAAACAATTAGTAACCTAACATTCCCTGAAAAAAGCAAGCCTGAGAATATCACCAGTCTGTTGCCAGGTAGATCTGGCAAGGCTCTCAGGACAGGAAGCTAGATGGAGACTAAAAGAAGCCCACATGGGATGACAGGCCCCAGGCAGGAGTGAGCTTGAAACAGACTTCTCTTGAAAGTGGTCACTCAGGCTGACAAGGTGAGGAGTGAGTTTGAGAGGTTGACCAGATTCATGCCATGGGGCACAGACTGGGAGCTAGACTAAGATGACTACCAGCCTGTTGCTGTTCACGCAGTTTGGGGGGTAGCAGTGGTGGTGTATGTAGAATCATGCCTGAGATGACTGCAATCACTCAACAACCCCAAGTGCGAGTAAGTGGAACAAGTAACAAGTGGAAAAATAGATGAGAAAGAGAAAAAGAAGGGTTTTCAATGAACACAGGAAGAACTGGAGATTTGAAGGTAAGAAAAATAGCCTGGGTGAGTAGCCTATGATGTCATGCAGGACCACGGTGTGGTTCCGGCTTATGCTGCTACTGGGTGTCATACCTACCACCATGGCCCTGCAGCAGCAAATGTTTATTATCCCCAAAGCCTGGAAGGACAACTGTGGTCTGGGTTGCCTCCTGTCAGACATATTGATATGTGGTCTGTGCAGAACTGGCCCCACCCCTTACCTGGACTTCCTGGGAGCAATGGCCCTGGAGGCATCAGTGCAAAACTGATCAATTCCCCTAGACAACTCCAATACTTGGGATAGCCTCCACCGACACCACTGCTGCCATTTAGGAGGAGCAAGACCCTGAGGATAGACATGAGAGTATGCCTTTGCTATGACATTGGCAAGGAGTGACATATTCCTTCATCTCTCACCATGTACTATAGGCGGGAGAGCTGGTCCCATGGTTGTCAGAGAGGGAGAACTGGTCCTGTCTCTCACCTGTTGCACTCAGTTTGCCCTGTGGTCTGTGTCACCAGCAATATAGAGCTGAACCTAGGTATGGGGGTTATGGGTGAGCTAGCCTCAAGAGCATGAGAGCCAGAGAGCCAGCATTCTGACTAGCATAGGTACCTCTTAGGCCTAGAACCAGGACTTAGGGTTGGCTCACCCCAACATCTACACCATCAATGAACTGCTAGAGTGTATTAGAGGGCCAGTCCAAACTACAGGATATCTATGCCAAAGGGAAACAGTAGGATATTTGAAAGGAGTCCTAGTGAGGTTCCAATATTTAAAGTAGCTGAAGCTAGAGGCCTCTTAATAAGCCAAGGACTCATTGCAGTGAACATTTGCAAGCAAAGAAGTGTAGACAAAAGGGTATACTGTAGAACATACTGTGACATACTAGAGCTTCCACAACAGAATATTTATTTTCTCTGTGTGTGTGTGTGGGGGGGGGGGATTTCAAAGGTAAAAAGTACCTACAAGAGGGGGGAAATAAGTAAAATTGGATATATGATATGAAGAACCAATAAAAAGTTAAATAAGTGCAATATTCCAAAACAAAAAAACTTGATTTCTTTTTTTTATTTCTTTTTATTATTTTTTATTTTTTTATTTTCTTTATTTACAATAAACTTGATTTCTTTCCCTATACTCCCCTCATTTCTTTCTATTTTCCTAATAGCTTCTTCTTTAGTCCTAGAAATATATTTTCTTAAATATACTTTTGTTTCTTTACACAGGTACATATAAATATATATATATTTATTTATTAATCTTTTTTGTTGTTCTTTTTTTTTTTTTTTTTTTTTCGAGACAGGGTTTCTCTGTATAGCTCTGGCTGTCCTGGAACTCACTTTGTAGACCAGGCTGGCCTTGAACTCAGAAATCCACNTGCCTCTGCCTCCCAAGTGCTGGGATTAAAGGCGTGTGCCATCACCGCCTGGCTAAATATTTATTTATTTATTAAGGAGAAAATTAATCTTATTCAGTGACATTTAAATGGCATAAATCATTGGTCTAGTTTTTGTTATGGAATAGTGGTGGTGAATGAATAGTGACTGTAAATGATGTGATAGAAAGCCTGACTACAGTACCTTGTAGCTCAAACACAGCTACATCTGTAATTGAGGGTACATTTATTATAATATGCCAACACTGATGGGTCATTCTGTTTAAGCTCTCTCTTGCACAGCTACGTGTGCCTAGATAAAGAACCAGAGAACCAAACAAAATCAATCACATTGTTTTGGTTAACTTTCTGCTTCTTGATTTTATTATATTAATAAATATTAAAATATTTATTGACAAAATGATGTAAATATATTTGAAGAGAAATAGTTTACAATTCATTTGCAACTTATTGTACAGCTCATGTATGGAGAATTATGATCTTCATGAGTTTTAAGGGAAAAAAAAAAGCCTCCAACTCTGATTTAAGTGCATTACAGACTTGCCGAAGAGGCGAAGAGGCTTGAGTTAGAGAAGCACGCAAAAGCAACCTACTGGGTAACAACTTTCACCAATAAAAGCAGTTCTAATGTAGTCCCTTTTGTCAGCTAGAGAAAGTCAACTGCTAGCAGACAGCAGCTCAGGGAAAAAGAACCTATGCTTGAAAAGTTAAATCATAAAGCAGTCAGCTAACACCCCCCAAATGATCTATTTCTCTTTAATTAAAATATCTCCTAATTAAGATAATCTTTCTATTTCTACTTCTAAAAAACTCTAAAAAAGGTAAGTAGACCAAAGGGGATAGTACTGTTTCCCAGGTACAATTTTGATTTAACTTCTCATTAACTCTTTTAAAGGAGCATATGTTTCTTCTTAAATCTTTCCACCATCTATTTATATCTATTCTACAATTTCATCTTTAAAACATCTGGTTATAAAAAAGCAAAATTTGCTAATGAGAACCTTTCCTTGTCAAAGCCACAAGAAAAGCAGAAGAGGATCAAATGCAGTTGAGGTCACATTCCAGGAAAATAATTACAAGGACACATACCGTACAATCAGCTGTTAGGACTAGGTATAAATTAAATATTTTTTAATTTAGGTTAGTTTATAAGTGTCTGTTCACATAAAAGTTATCATTACAAGTAATCAAAAGACTCTTTCCACTAATCCCCTGCCTGCTGGGTCAGCCTGAAGCATGGCCAGCAGAGATGGACAGTGAGCTGTCTGCTAAGTTTCATCATCTAACCCAAGGATCTGCCTGCTTTCCCTAGGAGGCCTGCTTGAACAGAGTAACATCCAGGTGAGTCCCCTCCCAGCCAGTCTCCTACCTGCTGGAGCCATAGGAGCACAACCAGTAGTAGTGAGCTGCCCTCTGACTGCTAAGCTCCATTGACAGTCATATTACTCTGTCTTCCTGTGGGGCCCAAACACATTCAGGTCAACCTGTGACACAGCCAGTGGAGGGGAGCATTGTGCTGTTCCCTTAGCTCCACTGTCAGGCCCATAGCTGAAGAGTGGTGACAGCATCAGGAATATCTACCCCAAAGCAAGGGCAACCAGTTGGCTAAGGGCTAGTATAAAACACAATGGGTAAAACCCAGGGCAATATGACACCACCAGAGGCCACATGTACTCCAGCAAGTGCTGGGCATACTAACACAGCCAAAGTACAAGAAGATGATCTTAAATCTAATCTTTCAAGGATAATAGATGCCTTTAAAAGGGAAATGAATAAATGCCTTAAGGAAACACAGAAAAATGCAATTAAATAGATTAATAATACATAAAACTGCTCAAAACCTCAAAATTGAAATAGAAGAAAAAAAACCCACAAACTTAGGAAACTGATAAATGAAAAAAATTGCATTCGCCATCCAGGAGAGGCCAAGTCTAGTTTGTGGCTTTTCTGGAGATGGCCTACAGTTTTTTCATGCCCTATGATGGCTGGTCTCTGAGAGATGGGTCTCAAGAGACTTAATCTCAGGATTGCTTCTTGCAGCTGACATGCCTTTTGCTATCATTATTACATAATCTCACCAAACCTATAGGGCAGCACCAGTAGTAAGAACAAAGAATGTATTGAAGTACAAACAGTAAAAAATAGAAAAACAAAACAAAACAAAACAAAACAAAAAAACAGCACATCATCATCAGCACAGAACAATAAGAGAAAGTTAAATGCATATATATATATATATATATGGAGATATATATATATCTCCATTGTGATGACAGGACTTGTCCTAGGCAGAAACCCTAGTGGAAAGAACAGGAACTACAGACAAAATTGTCATCAGAAGAATAAAGAGATTAGAGATTAAAGAGAGAATCTTGGGCATAGAAGCTATCACTGAAATAAATTGGTATATTCTTCAAAGAAAATGCTAAATCTAAAAAGTCCCTGACACAAAGCATCAGAAAAATCTGTGATAAGTTGAAAATACCAAACCTAGCAATAATACGATTAAAAGAAATACAAGTTTCCCTGCTCTAAGGTCCAGAAAATAAGTAAATAATAAATAATAATGAATAAGTAAATACATAAAACCAATAAAAAAGAACAAAATGTAGAATATATCCTAAATAAAAAAAGAGATGCCTATAAGTATATAAGAAGCCTACAGAAAACCAAACAGATTCAACCAGAAAAAAAATTCATCCCACCACATAATAATCAAAACACTAAATATACAGAACAAATAAGGAATATTAAAAGCTAAGGGAAAAAAAGACAAAGTAACATATAAAAGCAGACCTATCACTATTATACCCAACTTCCTTTTTTTAAAAAAAAAATATTGGTTATTATGTTTATTTACATTTCACATGTAAAGGAAACCCCTTCCAGGTTTCCTTTCCTAAAACACTCATCCCACTCACTTCCCTCTGCCTCCACACAGATTCTTCCCCACCCCACCTGCCCACTTTTGTTCTACAACCCTAGCCTTCACCTTTGCTGGGGCATCCAGCCTTCACAGGACCAAGGGCCTTCCTTCTCTTTGATGCCAGATAATGCCATCCTCTGCTATATATGCACTTACTTGTAGGCATGGGTCCCTTCATGTGTATTCTTTCGTTGGTGGTTTAGTCCCTGGGAGCTCTGGGGGTTCTGGTTAGTTGATATTGTTGTTCTTCATATAGGGTTACAAACCCCTTCAGCTCCTTCAGTCTTCCCACTAACTCCTCCATAAGGGTTCCCCTGTTCAGTCTGATGGTTGGCTGCAAGCATTCCTGTAGTACCATGAAAGGCAGCCTGGTTCCTGGTTGAGTTAAGGCTAGAAACCCCATTGACCCTAAAGCGAGGACAGGCATTTTTCCTGGTTCTTGGACACTAGGCTCCTAACAGTAGGCTCCTGATAGGAGGCTTCAACCCTCCATAGATTTATGGCCATCAGTCATAAAATGGTAATGCCCTAAGTCCCACCACAGGAAGAGGTCATATAGACTCAAGACAGATTTCCATTTTAATGAGGTACCTAAAGACCTGAAGGGGTTAGCTATTTAAGATTTCCTTCCCAGACACTCTTCCCTGCAAAGGGTATTTAGTCTCAGGCCTGACCTGAGAAGTGGAATAAGGTTTTACTCATCTACTTTCAGCCATGACAATAAATGCCTTAAAACCATGGACTGTCTCTTTTCACCAAGATCCTCAGTGGGGAGCCATAGAGAAGGCCTTCACCTACAGATTCACTGTCTAATCTCTCACACAAGGCCTCTCTGTGTTCCCAGCCTTGATCACCAAGCCAGTCAGCCACCCACAAAGCAAGCCAAGGTCATTCCTCATGGAACCCAGCCAGAGATCCCCTCCTTGATCCCTCCTCCCAGGGACAGATCCAGCTGACAGACCCTCCACTTTGTTCTCAGCTCTTCCATGGCATCCAGTGCTGCCTGGGTGCCCAAGAGCCCAAGAATCAGACTGCCTCAAGCTCCCTGCAGGCCCAGAGACCCCCAAGCCAACTTTGGCTATCCTCTTGACCTCAGTTTCTACTCCCCCACACCTGGAGGGGTGTCCTGGGGGGCTGCTCTAAGGCCTGACACCAACCTGGTGACAGCGTGGCTAAGTGTAGCCATGCCCCGAGTCTGAGTGGATGCAGGACCCCCACTTAACCCTACACATCCCTCCTTGTATTGGTAGTGCTCTGGCCAAACTTCTCAGGAGATATCCATATCAGGCTCCTGACAGCAAGCACTTCTTGGCATCAGCAATAGTGTCTGAGTTTATTGGGTGCATATGGGATGGATCTCCAGGTGGGGAAGTCTTTGAATGGCCTTTTCTTCAGTCTCTGCTCCACTCATTCTCCCTGTGTTTCCTTTAGACAGGAGCAATCTCACTGATGAGTGGATTTCAGAAAAAAAAAAAAAAAAAAAAAAAACCTCAGAATACCCATGATACAACTTACAGACAAAATGAAGGTCAAGAAGAAAGAAAAACAAAGTGTGGATTTCTCAGTCCTACTTAGAAGGGGAGGGGGTGTGCAGGACTTGGGAGGAAGAGAGGAGGGGGGAAGAAAAAAACAGGGAAGGATCAGGTGTGAGAGAAGACTGGGGAGATGAACAGAAAATTGAACAGAGGTGTGTAGCAATGGGGGATAGGGAAATGGGGTTAGCCAACAGAAAGTCTCAGATGCCTGGAAAGCAAAAGACTTCCAGGACCCAAGGGAGATGACATTAGCTATAATACCTAACAAATGGATGAGAGAACTTATAGAAACCATATTCAGAGGTTAGGCTTGGCCCCTCATTGAGGGATGAGCCCACACATCTCTCACAAAATTGTATACTCAACTTCTTAACATTGACTAAATCTGACAGGGTCTATACAGATGTCTTGCAGTCTCTAAGATCCCAGAGATTCCAGCCAAAACTTTTATACCCAGCCAAACTTTCAATCACCAAAGAAGGATAAAACAAGATACTCCATGCCAAATATGAATTTAACTAATCAACCCACAAGTCAAACCTTATGAAGATATTATAAGGACAGTCCCTGTGATGGTTTGTCTATTCTTGGAACAGAGAGTGGCACCATTTGGAGGTGTGAACTGGTTGTATAGATGTGTCACTGTGGGTATGGGCTTAATATTCTTACTCTAGGTGCCAGGAAGACAGTCTTCCACTAGCTGCCTTTGGATGAAGACATTAAACTCTCAGCTCCTTCTGCACCATGCCTGTCTGGATGCTGCCATGCTCCTACCTTGATGGTAATGGACTGAACCTCTGAATCTGCAAGCCAGTCCCAACTAAATGTTTTGTTTGTTTGTTTTTATAAGATTTGCTTTGGTCCTGGTGTCTGTTCACAGCAGTAAAACCCTAACTAATATAGTTCCTATCCAAGGAAGTTAACCATACTTAAGAAAATATAGGAAATATGTAGATCCATATGCACAAAATGAAATGAACACACACACACACAAACATGCACACACACATGTGCACACACACATACACATAAACACCAACACTGTTAAAATAGCAAGAATGAATAATTATTAATCATTGATATATATCACCATCAATGGACTCAATTCCCCAGTAAAAAGGTAAGCCAACAGAATATATGTTAAAACAGGATCCATCATTGTGCTGCATGCAAGCAAAAACAAAACAACAACAACAACAAAAAATACCTCAGTAAAAAGAAGATTGACCTTAACCCAGAGTAAAGGGCTAGATGGACTTAAGGAATAAGCTGGAGTATTCATTCTGATATCTAATAGAATAGACTTTCAAACAAAATTAATCCAAAGGAATGGGGAAGAATACTTCATACTTATCAAAGGAAACATCTACTAAGAAGACATATCAATCCTAAATATATATGTTCCAAATGCAAGAGTAACCACATTTGGAAAGAAAAATTACAAAAGCTTAAATCACAGATCGAGCCTCTACTGTATATTTTTGGGGCTTGTCCAATAAATATTCCCACGTAGCTACTGACATTTGATTTTACACAAAGAAGCCAATACTCTTCCAAGAAAAACAAAGTATCTTCAACAAATGGTGTTATTCTAACTGGATGTCTTCTTTTGGATCCCTGTATTAATGTTGTAGTCTACCATGTCTGGACTGATTTCCTGGAGCAAAATGGACATACTTTTCTTAGATAGTCTTCCTTTTATCTGTCTGATTTGAGTAGCCTGAACCCAGATCTTCTAACAATTGTCACTTAGTCTTTGGCAAAATTATAGGTTCCACTTTCTTGTTCCAAGAAAGAACCTGTTCAGCAAACACCTGGATTTACTGGAATGCCTCTCCATGCAAGCGAGTTATTATTAGTATATTAAGCTCCAGCCAATGATTTACATTCACCCTGAAAATTCCCTTGCCACTCTCCAAGGTTCATAGAGCACTTGTTTACCCCCAAATAAAGCACACAAGCTATTTAACTGAATACAGTCTAAGAGAACTTTATGACTGAGTATCTTCTAACAGAGCTGCAACCCTAAAAATCAGGGAGAAAGCCTTCTCCAATAGCATTCATTGCTGGGAAGATCCAACTGACCCACAAGTTCCAAATTCCACTTCATACTTTCCTGTTTGATGTGTTGTACTCCCTACATACCCTAAGGGAGGAGAAAGAACTCAGAACCACAGTCTACATGTAGAAGATGCAAATAAACCCATATTTAATACCCTGCCAAAAGCTCAAGTCCAAGATTTTCAACAGCGCACTAGATCCTCCAAACGTAATAGAAGAGAAACTGGAGAATATACTTATGTATATTGAACAAGAAAGTACTTTCTTAATGGAAAACCAAGAGTTCAGGTACTAAGACAAACAATAAATTGTACCTCATGAAACTGAAAATCTTCTGTAAAGCAAAGGACACCGTCAATAGGACAAAACAACTGGCTACAGAATGGTAAGCATACTTCACCCATCCTACATCTGACAGAAGGTTAATATCCAAACTATATAAATGACAAAAAGTTAGACACCAACAAAAAATAACCCAATTAAAAAGTGGAATATAAAGTTAATCAGAAAATTCACAACAGGTAGAAGAATGGCAAGAAGCATGTCAACTCCCTTGACTTGAGCCTCATGTGTATGTGCTCCTATCATTCCATGCATCAGAACTCCAAGAAATCTGCCAGCTGACCTTGACCTGCCTTAGCTTTTCCTGGCAGGTAGACTTTTACTCTGTATTTATTCTGTTTCAGAAAAGCAGACAAATGCCTCTCAAAGAAATGTTCAGCATCCTTAATCATGATGGAAATGCAAATAAAAGTGACTCTGAGATTCTATCCTATACATTTCAGAGTGGCTAAGATCAAAAGCTGAAAGAAATTCATATATTGGGATGATGAGAAGCAACAGGAACATTCTTTCATCATTGGTGGAAGTAAAAACTTATGCAACCAATTTAGAAATTACATTTTGTTTTCTCATGAAATTAGGGATAGATCTACCTCAAGACTTTGCTATATCACTCCTGAGCATATACTCAGAAGATGTTACACCATTCCCCAAAGACAATTGTTCATCTATGCTCATAGTGGATTTACTCATAGTAGTCAGAAGCTGGACTACTAAATATCTCTTAACTGAAGAATGGATTTTAAAAAAAAAGTACATTTACACAATGGAACACTACCCAGCTATTAAAAACAAGGTCATCATTAAATTTGTAGGCAATTGGTGTGAACTAGAAAAATAATCATCATTAGTGAGGCAACTCAGACACCAAAAGACATGCATGGTATGTAATTACATATCATTGGATATTGGCCATATACTACATGTTAAGAATTCTACAGTTTACAGACCCAAAGAAGCTAAGTAGCAAGGAGGGTCCCAGGAAGGATTATTGAGACTCACCCAGAAGAGAAAATAAAATAAATATGAGATGTGATTGGAGGGCAGGAACTGGGTAGGAGATAGGGAAGGGAAGCAAACTGAGTTGGGAATACAGGTAGGAAGAGTGGGAAAGAGGTGAGCAGAGAAGGCTAGGAGAGAGGATTAAAATCATTGAGGAAGCATCTCTAGGATGAACCTGAGAAGTGCTAAGGGGTAGGTTGCTGGGATTTTATGGGAATGGCACTGGTTGAGACTCCTAGCAGAGGGGGATATGGAACTTGAAGTACCTATCTCATGTAGGCAGGTAGAGGGATGGGGATCCCAAAATACCTCCAAACAAACAAACAAACAACAACAACAACAACAACAACAACAACAAAAACCAAAAAAATAAAAATAAAAAAACTTGGGCCCAAAATTTTTCCTAGCTACAAGATGTTCAGCGATAAAGATGGGGTAGATATTAAGGGAATGCCCAATCAATGTTTGATCAACTTGAGAACGATCTCATAGGAGAGAGCCAACCTCTGACACTATTAATTATACGCTGATGTGCCTGCAGACAGAAGCTTCACATAATTGTAGAAACAGATGCAGAAACTCACATCCAAACACTAAACTGGCCCTGGGAGTTTTGTGGAAGAGTACCAGAAAGGATTGAGGGACTAGGAAAGATGACCAAAAGAAACTAACCTGAGACCATAACAGCTCTCAGAGTCTGAACCGTGAACCAAACAGCATGCATGCTCTGGTCCTAGGCCCCCCTAAACATCTGTAGCAGATGTGCAGGTTAGTCTTCACATGAGTCTCCTAACATTTGGAGCCAGGCTGCCTCTGCTCTTTTAGCTTCCTTTGGATCCCATTCTCCTAGCTGTGCTGCCCTGTCTTGGTTCAGTGGGAGAAGATTCACCTAGTCCTGCTGTGACTTACTGTACCAGGGTGGGATGGTACACACAGGTCATCCCCTTTTCTGAGGAGGAAGAGAAAAGCAAATGGGGAAATAAGGGTGGGACTGGGAGAGATGGCTGTAATCTGGATGTTAAGTGAATAAGTAACTAATGGAAAAAGTATAACACACAACTACCTTTTTTAAAATAAAAATTTGGTATGAAATTTTAAATCTTGTATGTCTTTTGTATTTCTGGATCTTATTATTTTTTGTTTTTCAGCATTGAGTCTTTGTGTATATTGAAAACCAATCTTTGATTAAGGACATACAATCAATTCTCAGTAGAATCTTAAAACTTATTTCTTATCACAACTTTAAAGGTGTTTTATTCAAAATGACACAATAAAATGCAGAATCCTGATACATTGGAAACTATCATTAAGTGCCAACTCTTCTTTTTATAATGCCAATTTTCCCAATATTTATAAAATTATTTTCTAGGCACTCAAATTTGATTTATATCTAAATGTTAACTCAGGAGTGCATTCATTTTCAATTCCTTCATTTTTGATATTTAAATTGTTCAAAATAATATTTAAAGTTATTAATTTCTATTAATAATAATGACAAAATGTTATTAGTCATTTCTCATATTTTGATACAATAATATACCTGTTATTCATGACCAAATATGGTCAGTGCTAAAAATAAATCTACAGTTAGTTTGTGTTTTCACATTTAAAATAGCTAAACAAATAAAAACAAATAAATCTTGGTGTGCTAGTTACTTTTCTGTTCCTGTGATAAAATAACACAAGCAAAAGTAAGGAATATAGAAGTTCCAGAAGACTGTTATTCACAATGGCAGGAAAGGCTGGGCAGAGCAGAAGCCTGGCTGTTTTTCTTTCCTTTGAATACAGGAAGCAGAAAAAAAAAAATAGAAAAATGGGAGATTCTACATAACTTCAAAATCCTATCTGGGATTTCCTCCATATTTCCTCCAGCATGTATTCACTTAAATGATGTAAAACTTCCCAAACAATAGCAATGACTGAAGAATGAACCATTCACGTACATAAGCCTATGGGATCATGTCTTATTCAAACCACTGCAGCCGAACAAATTAAAATGGAAGGTAACATTTTATATTTGACATTCTAAAAGGACATTGTTAAGGTTGAGGTAGATCTATGTAAGACCCACATTGAATGTTCCTCAAAAGTGAAAGTCTATAGGTAGAATTAATTAGAAAGGATTATATGTTCTTTATACTCAAAGCAGGTCAAAAATCTGTCTTATCCTAGTAATATAGAGTAGGTTGTATATATAGAGTAGGTTGTATACCACATTCAGATGCTCTTTGCATTGATGTAGTTAATAATGATTTGTAATGTATCTTTTAGGCGATGGTTTATTTTAATTCACTGTGTTTGGTGGAGAAAGAAGTACAGGAGGGCTGTGTGAAGAGTAAGTGTCATTTCCACATACCTTCTGTTAAAATACCTAGCCATTTGTAGGCAAAAGAAACCTGCAGAAAGGAAAGACCCTGATGTATTCTACTGCAGCATGAAATGAAATAGAACAAGCTAAGAAACAACATTATCAACGAAGGGATCTTTGTTTTCTCTGCCCTCACACCCCTCCCATGTCCTGTGAACAATCTGCAGTTTCATTTTTTTCTTTTAATTATTTTATTAGATATTTTCTTCATTGACATTTCAAATGCTATCCTGAATGTCCCCTATACCCTCCCCTACCCTGCTCCCCTACCCACCCATTCCCACTTATTGGCTCTGGAGTTCCCCTCTACCGGGCATATAAAGTTTGCAAGACTAAGGGGCCTCTCTTCCCAATGATGGCTAAATACGCCATCTTCTGCTACATATGCTGTCAGGGACCAGGTTGAGAAAACCCAGGCATCCTACATCCCGGGCATCCCGAAGCCCAGGCATTTTTACAGCATGCAGCTGGGAGCCATATA
>NC_034594.1:85341684-85364174 GCF_900095145.1 Mus pahari | reverse complement strand
CCCCTCTCTGTATACTATTTAACTTGAGCCTTTTCACCCAGTAAATGAGACTATGACGAATATGCATGGTCTCCGTCTCTTCCTTTATCCCATTCCTCTCTAGGTTTGGAATCCCCCTCGAGGACCATGGAATAACTTATGTCCCGCTGGACGGGATAATATGCAGCTAGAGACACAAGCTCTTAAATGTTATTCATTCACAGCAATAACAACAGTGGTGGTTGTATATCAAAGACCAGATATCTTTGATACTATTTAATGTTTTTCTAAAATCTAGTAAAGGATGTTTCATTGTTTAACATTGATTAAAGGAACATTTTAATACTAGCATCTAGCTTAAACAATAAAGAGCAGTAATGTTTTTTAGACCATCAGATTTAGGATAAACTTTGATTGTTCGTTCACTAATACCTAGAAGTTTTAGATGGGGAGATGAGGCTGTCTTTGTCATTCGGATGTGCAACTTGTTCCTGAAGAGACATTTGGTGATCTGAGCTTAAGAGTGCACACAGTGAAGGAGATCACCAGGATTTTTATATGGAGTTTCAGCCTCTATTAAAAGGCAACTGTGAATCCACAAGAGAATCTATCCATGAACTTTTATTCTTAGGAATCAGTATTATGTTTTATCTCTTGAAAGAACAATTTGTTTCAGAGTTCCAAGTAATGACTAAAATCAATTTATTTTGCCCATAGTAATGGACCAATTATACTACATTACCATGCAATATGACCCATGTAGCTGACATTAAATACCTTTTAATTGTTTTCTAGTTTTATGTGTTGCAAGCCATGTGGCAAGGAACACCAAATAAATTGTGATGGTTCAATGGAAAGTATTAGGATAATATAACAGCAATGAGAGTAAAATTATGGTGTTATCTCATTTATAATTGTCCTTTATTACTGGTGATACTCATGCTTCCAGAATACCATTTACTGAGAGGAAGAAAGACAACATGTGTTGTGGTTAATGAGACACAGCCATGCTTGAGTGTATTATTCTGTCTCCAAGGGCTCAAGAAAATACATTTGTGGTTTATCCCACCATCTGCTACTCAAATGTTTCCTATTAACTGTGGCCACTAGTGGTTTAACCTTTCTAAATCCTTCAAACACTTTATTGACAGTCAAAAAGAAAATTAAAAAGGCAACATGAAGGAACTGGGAAAAGAAAACAATTCACTTGGAGCCTTATATCCTTAAATAATGCAGCTAATGGATCTATCACCAATTTCACAAGTGGATAACCTGAACTGATACACTGTCCTATTCTTAATCTAGCTACATTGAGAAAAAGCCACAAAATAGCTTTCTTGATATTTTATTACTGTCAAATTATAGAATTTAACAGCATTGTCTGACATCTACCTCTCAGGGAAGAAGAGGCAATGTGGAAGATCTAAAGTTTAACCAAGATGACACCAGAAGTGGAAAATGAATGCTTAGTGTGAGCCTGTGTGTTAGACTGAAAATCACAGCTGAACAAAACGACTTGCCTGTCATAAAAATAGCTATTAAATATATTTCAAGCCCAAATGCTTATTTCTTCCTCCATAAGAACATACACTTAATGTAAATCTGTTCTATGCTCTCTGCATTAGCTGAGGAAAAGCAGCTATTGTGTTACAAATCAAATGCCTTCAAATAGTATACTCCTTTCATTCAGGACTGGAAAATGCAAAGGATATTAGAGTTGTCTGAATAAAGGATTCTTTTTCTTTAACACCACTACTCAGGAGCAAGGTTTACAGCTATTGAAAAATAAAGAACCTTCAGAGACTAAGAAGGCAGCCTAAATTGTTTATCATCACTGTGTGGAGAAGATAAGGCAGTCAAGCTGAACCTGGTTACATTATTCTTGTGGTACATTATACATAAAAAGAATTGGTAACTATTACATACATTTAAAACAGGCAGGAATCATCCAGTCCTGCTTGACAGATGTTCACTCTATAAAACTTAGCACATTTTAAAGAACGATACTCTGAAAACCATGACTTTTAGTTGTTGATAAAAAAAAGTCTTTCAGGGGAATATATCTCACAAGGGAGCAGGCAGAGATATGCTGAAAAAAAAAAGTAGCATTGCAGATACAGTGTTAGCATAGTGAAATTATTTGCAATAAAAGCTCAATTTACTTAGACTTCAGTTATTTTTTTCTAAGTATTTAATAGAATCAGAACAAATCATAACAAATTATTGCCACACATAATCATTGACTTTCTCATTATCTCCTGTGTTTCTTAACTTACCAATTGTCTGTCTACAAGTGAAATGCTTCTCTAAGACAAAAGCATCAATCCTTCCTACTTAAAATTATTAGAATTCATACTTCTGTATTTAAAATAAAATTATAATCTCTCTCTCTCTCTCTCTCTCTCTCTCTCTCTCTCTCTCTCTCTCTTTTGTTTTTTTGAGACAGGGTTTCTCTATGTAGCCCTGGCTGTCCTGTAGACTAGGCTGGCCTTGAACTTGAACTCAGAAATCCGCCTGTCTCTGCCCCCCAAGTGCTAGGATTAAAGGCATGTGCCACCACTGCCCAGCTCATAATCTCTTAATATTAATTTATAACTATACTAAAATCTGACTACCACCCGCTCTCAAAAAAGCCTTCTAGAAGGTTTCATATGTAACCACTCCATTAAGAGTTGACCTCATAAATGCAAGAATTGATTGGATTATTCCATATTCAATTTTAAGCTGCAAGGGCCATCTAATGGTTTAGTCCTCCCCAACTGTCTCCAGTCATTCTGTGGCTGCTTCTGACTCATTCTAAAAACAATTATTCATACTTAAGTAATAATGCAATAGTTCCTACACTTCTTCTATGTAAAATATTTTCACCCTTTTTGTGCTAGGCCCCCAATCTATGTTGTTACTATTATCAGATATTATGACTTTTTTTCCTGTGAACTGAAGTTCCCAGAAAAGCTAATATCCATGTAAAACGTCTATGAGTCTGACTGTCTAAAAGATGCTATGAATCCGATGGGCTGCATTTTGGAGACCAAAAGTCCAATTGTTTTTGGTGATAAATGATAGACAGAGAGATGGTGGGTTTATTTTATGAGTATTTATATTTTGTATAAGTATATTTAAGTGGATAATATGAGGCTTAGAAGAGAACATTGTCAGCACCCCTGGAAATGGCATTGTGTATAGTTGTAAGCCACCTTAGTCTTTGAAGATGCTGAAGGCTCAACCTTGGTCCTCTGCAAGATATTTTGGGATATAGCTAGTATTCTTAATTAGCATTCATTGACTAATGTGTTACATCATTACAAATGCTAAATATCATGTGAAGTGTTTGGGGGTATTTTAAATTAATAGACTACTATCTTCCAGCAATATCAAAGCTAAGGTTGTCCTCACATAGCATCTGAAACCTTCAGATGTAAAATTACCAGTTTGATATATCCTATATGCTTAATGTGGCCACAAAAGCATTCAATAATATAGAATCTGTACAGAATTTGAAATAATCACCCATGCTGACTGCTATCGTGAGGATATCTCTAGAGAAGCAAAGTAAGAGTAAAGAACTTTCTAGAAATTTGCATTAACACTTACAGATAGAATAAATAAAGAACTTAATAGAAATAAATCTAAATCACAATCACAATTTGATTATAGACTAAATAAAAAACAAATCGTGGTACACAGAATAATGATAATAGAATTGAATGTGTTTTCTGGTTGTATTGCTCACTAATTCCAACTACTTAAGATAAAAACTGCCAATACAGTGTAGGTTATACAGTGCAGTGTCACCATGAACAACTTACAAAGGCTTGATATCAAAATAAAATGTGAGAGATAGTCTGATATTATTGCTTAGTGCTAAATTCCTAACCAAGCAGAAGAAGGCTCTGAGCCCAATTCTCAGTAAAATGACAACTGACATTTTTATATTGTTGACTTTTTCTTGAGGGAAGACCCTCAAATAAATGCAAATTAATAATCTTCCTATTATTAAATCAAATAGAATACTTTTAATTAAATACAATAGATTTAGACAGAAATAAACATCTAAGAAAGTAGATGATATAGAGATATATCCTCAAATTCTGCTGGACACCTTGAATTACTTGAGCACAATATTCACTGAAAGATGAAAAAGTACTGAATATCAATTGTCTTTGTTTTACTACCACAGGAGACTTAAAATTTCTTGTTTGAATTTGAAAAGATAAAAGTTAGTAAATAAGTTGATATGGGGTCCCCAACGCATAACAGCAGAGGACTGCGGGTCTGGATTTAGTCAGAAAAAATGCATCTAACCCTCAAGAGACTGGAGGCCTCAGGAAGTTTAAAGGTTTGGTGGGGTAGATTTGTGGGGTGGGGATTTACTCGTTGAGACAGGGGGGCAGGGAGGAGGTACGGAATGTGGGAGAGTCAGAGGGTGGCCCAGAGGTGAATAAAATCTGGAGTTTTAAATAAATAAATAAATAAATAAATAAATAAATAAATAAATAAATAAATAAGAAAAGAGAAAATTTCAGGAGAATTGAAGAAAATCTAGAAACTTTCTCTGTAGATGTTACTTTTTTAACTGTGCGTATATGTGTGTGTGTGTGTGTGTGTGTGTGTGTGTGTGTGTGTGTGTGTGGTTTTGTGCTACTGAGAAGAGTGACAACAGAATGCAAAAGATGGTCTTGGTGCTTTAGTGCTCGAGGGTCCATAAGCTGCCTGACATGGGTGCTTGGAGCAGATCTCAAGATTTCTTCAGAGCAATACATATTTTCCTCCCTGGGCAACCCTAGCTATCCTGGAGTTCCCTATGCAGTCCAGGCTAGTCTTGAACTCATAGACATCTATCTGCCTTTTCCTGTCAGTGATGGGATTGTGGATGTGTACCACAGCACACTTTTACCATTTGCATTATAAACCATTGATCCGTCACTCTAGCACCTATGGGATCTAGAATCTATTTGGTTTTCCTTTCACAAGCTGTCAGCTATGAACAGAACATAATGATGTTCAAAAAAAAAATGCCACATATTAAGTCTATGATTTGTTTGTAGAACCTCCTTGGAGTGGTAAAGAGACTTAAAGAGCAAATACTGAGAATCCCTGAGTGAAACAAAATAGGAGTATTCAAGAAGATAAACTATAAGATGGAAAGTAACAGGAAAATACACAGAATATGAATTTGAGATAGTAAATCTAAAAACTAGACATTAAAAATACTGAGAAAATGTTTATGAGGTGAAAAATTTACTAACTTGAAAAGTTATCAAAGTATAAGAAAAAGGAAGTCATTACATGAGGTAGAAAATACAACTAGTTCTTTATATTAACATATTACATTTATTAGTTGTCCTACTATACTTTTTTAATCTTTTAAGACATTGTATTTTTTTTATATTATAATGACAAATTCCCTTATTTAACCTACTCCAAACACTTTTATATACTCCTCTAACTCTTTATCGCATCTATGGCTTTGTTATTGCATTCATACACCTACATGTATGCCTAAATATACCCTATCCTGTGGATAAAATATTACTTTTCTGAATGTTCTCAGGCTGGCCATTTTACAGTGGTCAGCTAATTGATGTCCTCTTCCCAGAGGAAATCTAATTCTCCTGCTCCTAGCTTTGCTAAGTTACCTGTAGTTCTTTGTGTATGCTTGAGACCTCATGAAATGAAATGTTCTAAAATTGTTCTAATATATATGTATATATATATATGTGTATATATATATATTTAAAAATTGAACAATTATAAAAAATAAAGTTAGTCAGTAAATAGGAGAAAAAAGCAAAGCATAATGTAAATGGAAACTCTGTTAGAAGTATAATTAGCCAAGAACTTTGTTAGAGAAAGATTTTCAAGAAGCAGGTAGAAAAATAGAAGAGCCTAATTTTTATTGACTTCTCATACACAAGGTACAGTGGAACTACATCAGTAATAAGTCATGAGGAAATATTGTTATCCTTGAAATTAATGTACAGTTTAAGTATCCTTCTAAAATGAAAGAAAATTAAAGGTATTTTCAGGTATGTGAAAATAAAATAAATAAGAATTCAAGTAGTTAAATGATATTAATGAATTTTAACACTTCCTCCTTAAAATAATATCAAACTTCAAAATTGATTAAATTAATACACAAAAATCAATTCTGAACTTTCAATCAGCATACATTTTAAAAATATTAACTTTTGGGGAAAAACAGTGATATCAGGCCAGGGTTTTATGAGTTTGGAAGAAAGCTATACCTTGGAATGAAAATAAAAATATCAGTCTTCAGTCAGGCTCTTCCTAAGAAGCACATTTTAAGAGAGGCTGCATTGGTCAAGGATCATGTCAGCATTTCATGACTACAATTTTTTAAACACAGTGAGAAATAAAAAAAATGCAAGCATGCATTGAAATTGGCATTCATTGAGAAACAATGATCACTGAAACTAAATTAAATATGTAATTGGTCAGGCTTAACAGCTTTGCTTTGGTTTATAATAGTCAGTACATTTGTAGCATCTTTCCCTTGGTTGAAATGTGCTTTGAAAATAAAAAAAAAATGACTTTTGTAAATGATATTTTAAATTGATAACACTACATAAAGAACTAAAATAAATTAAAATACCAAGTGATCAGTCATTTGGAATTTAAATGCATACTACTACACTTAATACTGCTTTGTTTGCTTTTCTATAGAAACAATTTATCTAAAAGGAAAGCAGACTGAAAATGAGAACAAATTTCTTTTAAAAAGAAAATTGTAGATTTGTACTGAATTGCTCTTGAGTTCAATGTAAATTTCATTTTTCTGTCTCAGATTATTCCCATAGGTAACAAATTATATTTAATAATTGCTAGTACATTTCACACAATAAAACTAATACAAGAGTTTCTAGGTTTAGCTACAGACAATATTTAGATAATGCACGGCACTAATTTAAAATATCTTTGAAAAGATATTTGGAGTGGTATAACTGTTGGGTCCTCAGGTAGTACTGTGTCCAATTTTCTGAGGCACCTCCAGATTGATTTCCAGAGTGATTGTACCAGTTTGCAATTCCATCAGCAATGTAAAAGTGTTCCTCTTTCTACACATCCTCTCCAGTATGTGCTGTCACTGGAGGTTTTTATTTTAGCCATTCTGATTTGTATAAGGTGGTGGAATCTCAAGGTCACTTTTAATTTGCATTTCCCTGATCACTAAGGACTTTGAACTTTTCTTTAAGTGCTTCTCAGCCATTTAAGGTTTCTCTATTGTGAATTCTCTGTTTAGTTTTATATGCCATTTTTTGATTAGGTTGTTTTATTTTTGATGGTTAGCTTCTTGACTTCTTTATATATATTGTGGATATTAGTCCTCTATTGGATGTGAGGTTAGTAAAGGGTTTTTTGTTTGTTGTTTGTTTTGTTTTGTTTTTTATTTGTTTTCTTATTTTTTTTTTTTGTCCCAATCTGTAGGTTGCTGATTTGTCTTATTGACTATACCCTTGCCTTACAGAAGCTTTCCAGTTTCCTGAGGTCCCATTTATCAATTCTCGATCTTAGAGCCTGAGCCATTGGAGTTCTGGTTAGGAAATTTCCCTCCACACCAATAATTTGAGGCTCTTTTCCTTTTCTTTTCTATTAGACTCAGTATATTTAGTTTTATGGTGAGGTCTTTGATCCACTTGGACTTGAGGATACAATCTATAGAACTCAAGAAGTTTAACAGGCTAAAGGGCCCAAGTGAGGATGCCTCAATCCCATTTTGGAGGGAGAAGAAAGCAATTATGGGGGAGAATGGAGAGAGAGGGGGAGGGACTAGGTGGAAGCAGCGACATGCAGGGGAAAGGGGGAACATGGTCAGGTATTAGGAGAACAAGACTGAAGTTCTGAAGGCTAGCAGAAAGAAAGGAAACAGGCAACATTGGGAGGTAGGAGGTTGAGGGACCATCTAGAATATACCCGAGACCTGGGAGGTGAGAGACCCTCAGGACTCAATGGGAGGGATTATACATGAAATGCCCTACAGTGGCAAGAGAGAACTTATAGAAAGACAGGGCATCAAGTGGAGGAATGGGTTTGCCATCCAACAGTCAAAAACTCTGACCTAGAGTTACTCCTGTTTAAAAGAACTGCAGAGCCAAACATGGAGAAAAGCCTGATGGAAAGTAGGTCCAGTGACAAGCCCAAACTTGGATCCAACTCAAAGGGAGGCCTCAAGGCCTGACACTATTACTGATGCTATGATGTGCTTTGAGTCAAGAGCCTAGCAGAGCAGATCTCTGATAGGCCCATTAGGCAGCTGAGATAGTTAGATGCAGATACTTACACCCAAACAATGGATGTAACTGGCTGAATTAGGGAAATGTTGGAAGAAGCTGAAGATGAGAGTGACCGCATAGGAAGACCAGCAGTCTCAACTAACCTGGAGCCCCAAGATCTCTCAGATCACCAAGCAGGAAGCATACACTAGCTGATATGAGGCTCATGGACACATATACAGGAGATGACTGTTTTGTCTGGCCTCAGTGAGAGAAGATGAACCTAACCCTTGAGAGAGAACTGAGACCACAGGGAGTTGAAGTTCTAGTGTGGTGGGAGTGGGGTGTGGGGACATCCTCTTAGAGAGGGGGTAGGAGTTATAGGATGGGATACAGTCAGAGGCCAGACTGGGGGTGGGTAACGACTCGACTGTAAAAACACCACCACCACCACCACCACCACCACCACCAATAATAATAATAATAATAATAATAATAATAATAATAATAATAATAATACAATTTTTAAAAACTGAGGAAGAAAGTGGGATATTGCAACACTGTGTTTTTTTTTCAGGGTTAATTAATACTATATAGGAAACATATTCCTTTAATTAAAATTATGTTTTTAAAAGTGAATATGGACAGAAACTCTCCTATAATCCATCATATAGTAAATTAAAGAAGTCTAATAACAGAAAGGTTTACTGTCCACACATAGCATATACCTTTAGACAAGTCTAATAAGTCTCATTGAGATGAGGACTCTATAAGTCTGTATTTAGAAAATAACTCATTTTCAACTGAGGGTAGAAATGCATTTTACAGGTGAGGTATATCAGGAAAACTTGAGTGCATTTCATCCACATGATCTTACCAGTGTGCACTTTTCATGCATCATTATATTTAGACAAATTCCAACATGAAAATAAGATAAAATCAGTTATCATTCCCATGTGGTTTTCCCTAGATCTCTCCAGAATCATCCAGTGCTTTAGTACCTAGATTGAAATCCAATGTTCTAGCTCTACTATCATATTTCAGATGGGAAAACTGTTTGTTTTGTTTCTGTTTTTTGTTTTTGTTTTTGTTTTTGTATATGAGCTATATCTCTTGGACTGTATAAATAGATTGTCTTCTATGCCTTTATGCTTTCTGAGACATGAATGTAATATGTGCAATTATCTGTGAATATGTACATGAAGTGAGCAGTTACCACAAACTCTCAATATGGTTATCATTCAAGATTATTGTTGACGCTTGATTAAATGGGGAAGGGAAAAGACAACACACAGAGACGGTGAGATGAGCAAAGACTCCAATCCTGTAATATTTGAGATTAAGAATCTGTGAAAGTAAAACATTTGCTTTACTGTGACAGTTCATGCTACTTAGCTGCAGCTGAAGAATCTACATTGCTTAAGAAGTAACAAGCTTCATTGATGTTATACCTTCTGGGATGTATTCTCTCATTACACAAAAATCATAATCCAGAGACAGCAAAATTATATCTCAAGTTGCAGCTTATCTTGAAAATCTGTAGAGGCTCGCCCTTGTTAGCAGGGTTAGTAGCATAAAAGCCAAAGGATTGAAAGTTGTTTGGGTGCATGTAATAGGGTTGAAGAATCCAAATGAATCCTAGAAGGCCAATGAACAATGTGCAGTCTCTGTTGAAATGAAGAATTCAGAATATTGGAGATTTCAGGACCATGGGAATGAGCATCAAGGACAGCAGCAGGTATGGAGGGAAGCTATGGGACTATGAAAGAAAGGCAGCCTGTTTTCTAGTCGAGTTAGGTTTAAAGCCCGAAGACCTAGCAGATTAATCTGCAAGGGACAGAAGGAGGTTTGCTGCATGCTCCCAGACATTAGGCTCCAAACACAAGGTCCCAGCTCCATAATTATGTGGTCTTCAATCATGTAGGCTGTTGAACTCCACCACCACAGTGACATGGCAACATCCAGCATAGTCTCAGTCTACTATAAAAGTAGCTGCTTGCTGGGAGTGGTGGCGCACGCCTTTAATCCGAGCACTTGGGAGGCAGAGTCAGGTGGATTTCTGAGTTCAAGGCCAGCCTGGTCTACAAAGTGAGTTCCAGGACAGCGAGGGCTATACAGAGAAAAAAGAAAGTAGCTGCTTGCCCCTCCTTGTTCTCTTACCTCTTATTCTCTTATTTCTTATTCTCTTGCTCTTACTCTTGCTCCCTTGCTCCACCTCTCTCTGCCCTCCCTTCTCCCCTCTTGCCAAGTGGCCATGTCTACTCTTTGCTTCTCTACTCTCTCCCTATCTCTGTCTTTCTACAATAAACGACTTAAAACCATGAACCACCTCTTCTCATTGGGACCCGCTGTGCTGGAGCAATGGAGCAGGTTTCCCTCTAAAGAGCCTCACACCAGGAGGCCTCTCTAAGTTTTAGCCACAGCTAACAGCCAACCCAAGCAGCCCTCTAAGCAAGCTGCCTGATCTAGCGGGACTCTCTCTTCCAGGTAATCTGCCAGAAATATCCTTTCTGCCCTTTTCCTTTTAGTCCCTGGGTCCACCCAAGGGTCCCCACTTTGTTTTCATCCCTTCCATGACATACAGAAGCATCTGGACTGTTCAAGAGTGAGAACCTGAAGTTCCTGGCCTTCACGAAGCCCAGCAACCCCAGAACCAGCTCTTCCACAGTATCCAGTGGTCTGTGGTGCCTGGGAGTCAGAGCCTGACTCCAGCAGTTCCCTGGAGACTGGAACTATGCCCTTTCCTCACCTCTGGAGTGGGACCCAGTGGCTTCTCACGGTCCTGTTACTTGTACCCCAATCACAAAAGAGCACACATGATATGCACTCACTGAGAAGTGGATATTAGATACTAGCCCAGAAGCTCAGAATACCCAAGATACAATTCGCAAAACACATGAAACTCAATAAGAAGGAAGACCAAATTGTGGTTACTTCGATCTTTCTTAGAATGGGGAACAAAATAGCCATGGAAGGAGTCACAGAGACAAAGTGTGGAGCAGAGACTGAAGAAATGACCATCCAGAGACTGCCCCATCTGGGAATCTATCCCATATACAACCACCAAACCCAGACACTTTTGTGGATGCCAACAAGAGCTTGCTGACAGGAGCCTGATATAGCTGTCTTCTGAGAGGCTCTGCCAGTGTCTGACAAATACAGAAGTGGATGCTCACAGCCATCCATTGGATGGAGCACATGGAACCCAATGAAAGGGCTAGAGAAAGTACCTAAGGAGCTGAAGGGGTTTGCAGCCCCATAGGAGGAACAAGAATATTCACTAACTAGTACTCCCAGAGCTACCTTGGACAAAACAACCAACCAAATAGAACACATGGTTGGGCACACAGCTCTAGCTGCTTAGGTAGCAGAGAATGGCATATGCAGTCATCAGTGGGAGGAGAGACCCTTGGTATTGTGAAGGTTCTATGACAGGGGAATGCCAGGGCCAGGAACCTGGAGTAGATGGGTTGGGAAGCAGGTGGAGGAGGAGGGGATAGGGGATTTTCAGCGGGGAAACCAGGAATGGTGATAACATTTGAAATGTAAATAAAGAAGATATCTAATGAAAATAAAAGAAAGAAAAAAAAGTTGGCATGGACTCTCTTCACAGCAATGAAACCCAAACTAAAACAATATCAAAATTCTAACACAATTCTTTACAGAACTTGATAGGACAAATCTCAGCTTCATATGGAAAGACAAAAACCCGATGACAGTTAAAATAATTCTGAATAGGGCAGGGGAGATGGCTCCAAGTTTAATTCTAGCACTTGGGAGGCAGAGGCAGGCTGATTTCTGAGTTCAAGGCCAGCCTGGTCTACAGAGTGAGTTCCAGAACAGCCAGGGATACACAGAGAAACCCTGTCTGGAAAAAAAGAAAAAAGAAAAGAAAAGAAAAGAAAAGAAAAGAAAAGAAAAGAAAAGAAAAGAAAAGGAGTGGAAAGAAAGAAAGAAAGAAAGAAAGAAAGAAAGAAAAAGAGAAAGAAGGAAAGAAATAAAAAGGAAAAATAAATGACATCATCATGAAAATTGAAAGCAAGTGAATGGAACTACAAAATATAACACCATGGGTGAGTTAACACAGACCCAGAAAGATAAATATGGTGTGTATTCACTTGTTAATTGATATTTGCTGTTAAGTAAATGAAAATCAAGCTATCATTCATAGAACCAGTGTGGATAGGTAATTAGGAGGCCTCTATTAAGGATGCATGAGACTTCCTAATAAGAGGAAATAGGATAAATATTGCAGGTTTACTAGGACAAGAGTGGGAGGGTTCAGGTGGAGGAAAATGGAAAAGAGTATACAGTTAGAAACTGTTAGAACTGGGTAGCTTTGAGGTAGGCAGTTGTGTGGAAATCTTGTGCAGTGAAAATTTCCTAGAAACTATGAGGGTACCCCTAGTGAAGATTCATTGTAATGGAGGATACAAAATATGAACTAGGCCTCTTTCATTGTTAGGAAAGGCTTTCAGTGGTAGAATTGGTTTGCCTTCTGTTGAGTTGTCAGATTCCTAAACGATGTATAACGTTTGCAAATTCAGGATAGGTGTTTGCTCTCTTAAAAACTGAGAGTGGGTTGCTTTCATGGTGTAGTCACCCCTATATTCTAATTTCCTTGGCAGGTAAAGCTTTTCTCCAGAAAGAGAAATGTGATACCAACCCAGCCACAAAATCTTGAATCTAGCTGGGCAGTGGATTTCTGAGTTCGAGGCCAGCCTGTTCCACAGCGTGAGTACCAGGACAGTCAGAGATACACAGAGAAACCCTGTCTTAAAAAACAAGCAAACAAACAAATTAATTAATTAATTAAAAAATGAACCTACAATCTGTCCTTTTTGCATGTTGTGTCAGGTAAAGATGGCACAAAACTTGTAGGAGTTGCCAATCAATATTTGTTTTAAATTGAAGAACAAACCCTTGGAAGGAGTCAATGCTCTGGAGTTCTTGGATATCCTGGAACCATAGAATGAATAGAGCCCTAGGGTTGAACCAACAGCAGCACCACCAGTAACAACAACAACAACAGCAACATTAACAACAAAAACATTAAAATCAATGGGATGATTCTTAATAATATCCTGTTATATTAGTAGATGGATTCCTTATCCAGTTATCATCAGAGAGGCTTCCTGAGTCAGTAGACAAGAGTGGGTCCAGAGACTCACAGTTAACTAGTCATAATTCAGAGAGTCTAAATATGATGTCTCCATTGGTTCTCTAACCTGGAGATCAGGGAACCTCCATGCAATAGGGCAGAGTAAAGATTATAGAAGTCAGAGAAGATGGAGGATACCAGGAAAATATGGCCTGGTGAATCAACTAAGCAGGACTCATATGGGCACCAGATCTTCTTCACATATATTATGCATATTAGCTTGATATTTTTGTGAGACTCCTAGCAGTAGGAACAGGTATATCACTGACTAAAGAGTTTGCTTGTGGGATACTTCCTCCTATTTGGTCCCTTTGGACAGCCTTGAAATGAATGATTTTGCTTTGTCTTATTGTGACTTGTTTTGTCCTATATAACAGTAGTCTCTTTCTCTTTTCTGAAAAGGAGTTGAAGGGGGACATGTATTGATAGTGGAGAGAGGTAGTGGGACCTCTAGAAGGATTGAAAAGAGGGAAAACTAGTTGGGATATATTGGATCAAAAAAGAATTTATTTTCAATAAAACTGAAATACATTTGGGGGAGTGGGGAGATTGCTCAGCCATTAAAGGCTAGATTCACAACCAAAAATATAAATAAAATATTTTAATAAGAAGAAAGATTATAGACATCAAAATGAAATGTTCTTTGTAAACATTTTTTTATTTGTGTGCCTTTAATGTAAAATTAAATTACCATTTCTCCTACATCTATCATTGAACAATCCTAATGAGTTCATTAAACATAAGGTTATAAGCATCACAAATTCAATGTAATTAAATTACTATACATTATAACATTTCAAATCACCAAGTTAAGTAATACTCAAAGTCCCAAATTTTCTACTTGACTGAGAATGACATCATCAGACCCTAGCTTTATCAGAACCAATATTTTGCCATTTTCCATCTATAAATTATCTCTCCCAGGTTCATATGTTCTTTTTCATAGCACGTATTTTCATATTTTTAACTATGTGAGGTTGTGTTTTCTATAAGTTATGTGGATCTGATGAGGTTTGTAATTTTTGAATCTTTGTAGTCCCTGGATGTTCTTTCTGTCACAATGTCCTAAGCAGCTCTATGTAAAATATAAGTTATACGTCCCAATGTCAAACATAACTTACTCCTTCAAAAATAATATATCAGATGTGAAAGTAATTTTTACTCACCTCATGAACTTTTCATCTCAGAGGCTCACTGCTGAATAGTCCTATCCTTTCTAGCTATGTTCACTTCAACTCTTCTGGCTCAAACTACTCTCCACGCTCACTGATTTAATCTGGCTTCTCCCAGATTCTTAATGAATTGCTCTGTTTTGTCTCAAACTAACTCTGGTAATTTGTTGACCTTTCTGGCTCCTTCATATTCTCTGTTTCTGTTTCTGTCTCTTATTCTCTGCCTCGACTGACCTGCACTGGACTGCTTGAACTCATGAATGAACTCAACTCACTGCACTAACTCTCAGCTTCCTGACTCTCTCTCCCTATACTGCTGTTAAATAGCTTTTATTCCTGTCCTGCTCTCAAGGCATTTGGATGTGCCCTATCTCTGACTCACTCTGTCAACTCTTTCTCTGATTTATCACTTTGTCTTCCCTTTAATTAGATATTACATTCAAACATGGCTTCTTTTTTCTATAAACTAATTTTATCTTAACAATATGTCCTAAAGGCTTGTGTATATGAAAGCCAGAGACATTAAAGGTGTGTAGCACATCTGTATTTCAGTTGGGTCACAGAGACCTAGGTCTTTGGATGTAATTCCTCGCTAGGACAGCCATGTTGCTTGATTAAAATTCATCTACAACTAAAGGTCATGCATTTTCTAACATATGATACATTGTGAGTGTTGTTACATTGTGGGTACTCAAAACAGTTGACAAATTTTCACAGTGATTTCCAACAGTTCTGTTATTTCTCTTATGCCCAATACCATGTCTACTTTTCACATGAGATAGTAAAACACGTTAACAGTTTCTTAATATTTACCATTTCTCCCAAAGTATTGATCTAACGTTTTCACAGATTATACTCTAAGGTGTAGCCTATTCTTTCTATTACCAACATGACTAAAATTTCAAAGAAAACTTTCTCTTAAGTTTAGAATTTTAAAAGCAAATCAGAATGTAGATATTTCTTCAGCTTTTGATTAAATCACATTTCATTCATATAATCTTATTTTATATTTGTCTCTACATTTCATTGAATTTAATATAAATTCTGTTACAATTCATTTAATACCCATCCTTCCCTAAATTTTTGTAAATAAAGCTCCTCATTTTAGTTGTGCATGTTACAACTCAGCTTGAATCTATACTTCTCATTCTTCCATGGAAATGGCATGGCCCTGAGCCTAGAACTTAGGCACAGAATATAAAGAATAGTTGACATATTCATATTACAATTTTTAAATACATTGTTTATTTGTCTGCCTATATTTTCGTCTTCTCATTAACACAATCATGGAATTAATAAACAGATAAAAAATTTCTTGCTAGTCCAATTTATTCCACATTTTTTCTTTGTTTTGCTTGTGTTTCAGGTTCTGTTTTGAGAAGTTCTAGATTTCACAAATTTGACAATTGTGGGACTTTTGTATGGGATTTTCTAGATACATTAACATACAGAATCTAAGTTGTCTTCTTTAAGACTATATTCTTTTTGCTGTATTTTGGGGAGACAGAACCTCACTACATAGCCTGAGCTGTACTTGAAACTCACCAGAGTGACCTGGTATTCAGAGGGCCACCCCTGTATGCCTTACAAGATTAAATACAATAGCAACCATGCTTAACAGGAAAGAGTTCTTTAAATTTATAGGTTAGATTAGCTCATATACTTGACAAGTGTGTAGCTTTCACTTTTAATCAGAGAAGCTTTTTCTTGCAGCAGAAGAGACTATTACAGAAAACCACTATTGTCCAAAACACAGAGAATATGGTTATTGGAGTACCAACACACAATAATGCATCTACAATACAAATGGTACACGTAATTATCAGGGAATATTATGGAAGACAGGGAGTAAAGATTCTAAGAACCAGAGGACAGACATCTGCTGCAAGATTTGCCCTCTAAATGAAGGAAAATGCACATATAAAATATCAACAATATGTTTAACTAAACAAGACCTACATAATAATACCATCAATTGCTATGCCAATGTGAATAAAGAAAATCTCCCAAATCTGCATCTCTTGATGAACAGTTATATTGAATTAATAATGAGTGCTAAGAGTGGGAGGATTAATCTTTTTGAGGGATCAATGCCATAATAGGTTATCTAGTACTAAGTAGTCAGTACTAAGCATGAACATATATAAGTAACAGAAGATGGACTCAGCAGGATGTACTCATATATAAATATAAGTGTTTATGTAGGTATATGTCTAACCATAATTATTGAAAAATGAAGAGATCATTTGAGATTTGAGATGGACTGGGTGTATATGGGAGGAGTTGTAGTGGGGAAATGAAGGGGTTGAAATGATGTATATATAGTACTTTTGCAATATTCACAATTGTTTTTGAAAAAAATCTGTGTGAATAGTGATTGAGTTTTAGTTCAGAATCTACTGCTTTGAATTCCAGAATCACAGTCTTAATTAAATACCTATCTTGATAAAATGACAAATGCTAACAAATAAACTAATGGTGACAGTTGAAACTGCTATATTAGATATGGAACATTTAAAAATGAGAAACAAAACATTAGGCTAGTGTGATATTTCCTTTCACAGCAGAAGCTGCCTGCCTATTCTGTCTACAAAAACTGGAAGTTACTTAGGAACTAAAATAAAAATTCTAGTGCCTTATCTTCTCCCAGAGTCTAAATGGACAAACTTTTATTTTTTCAAAGTACTTATAAGTTCCTAATCTTTAGCTGATATAAAATTATAATTCCTGGCAGTTAATAATCTGTCTATAAGAAGAATTACACAACACTGTCTCCTTTGATCATTACAAACCTGATAATCATAAATGAAGTTGAATTCTAAAAATGTGTGAAAAAGCCTCTAGGTCATAATGATAAGGCTAAACATGTCCTTATTCAGAGTTCTAAATTTCAGGTGTTGAGCCCAGGTCAAACAAACTTAGATTCCGTGAGAATATTAATTGTTTGACATGATGTCAATGAAGTTCAAATATCAACCCTATTTTGGCACGCTCCAGAGGAAGGTCATGTATAAAGTATGGATATTTTATGTGAAAATTAAGATGGATTAAGCATAACCAAGGGATGGACAGTAAGATAATTTTCTTCACCATAACATTCAAAGAAGTAATTATGCTAGAATAAGCAGTATTTTCAAAGCTTCAGGGTCAGTTCTTTTATCATACTCAACATATCTACTGAGATGAGGGAGTAGAGTGGGGCTCTGAAATCCAGAGATAAATTATTAACACTTAAAATCAGTCACAAAACTCAGAGAATTTTCAGATGACGAATCTTGAAAGACCAAGAAACATGTAAATAAATCTACCATATCCTTACTCATCAGGGAAATGCAAATCAAAACAACACTGAGATTCCATATTACACCTGTCAGAATTACTTAAGATAAAAAGTCAAGTGATAGTTCATGTTGGTGAGGATGTGAAGCAAGAAGAACACTCTTCCACTGCAGGTGGGAGTGCAAACTTCTAGCACTTTGGAAAACAATCTGTGTTTATCAGAAAATTGAGAATAGTTCTCCCTCAAGCTACCTATACCACTCCTGGACATAGAGCCAAAAGACACCTCAGTATACCATGGGAATACTTGATCAACTATATCTATAGTACCTTTATTGATAATAGCTAGAAACTAGAAGCAACCTAGAGGTCCCCCAACTGAAGAAATGATGAAAAATGTAGAACATCTTCCCAATGTAATATTCAGCTATTAAAAAAAGGCATCATGAAATTTACAGGCAAGTGGATGGAACTCGAAAATATCACTCTGAATGAGTTAACCCAGAACCAGAAAGACATGTATGGTATACATTTATTTATAAGTGGACATTAGGCTTAATTTATAGGATGCACATCCTACAACACACACACACACACACACACACACACACACACACACACACGGGTAAAAAACAAGGGCCCATGCAAGGATGTGTGAATCTCATTTAGAAGGGGAAACAAAATAGTTACTGGGGATGGATAGAAAAAGGAACCTTGGTGGCAGAGGGGATGAGGATGACTATGTGGCTAGCAATCAGACATTGCTTGAGAAGTTGTGTGTGGGAGATGGCTGAGAATGAGAAGAGAAATTGATGGACAGCATCTCTGTGACTAGCTGGAGATGTGGAATGGGAGATGCTATAGAGAATCTATGGGGCTGATGCTAGCTTAAATTCCTACTAGTAGGGCATATAGATACTGAATTTGGTAGCTCCTGTATTCAGTCAGGACTTCCAGTTGAAGGAGGGAAAACATTTACCAACTCAAAAAAACCTTCAACTTAAAATTTGACTTGCCTACAAAATACGAAGGGATAAAAGTGTAACAGAGACTGAGGGAAGAGCCAACCAACATGTGACCCAATTTTTGACCCATCCTATGGGAGAGAGCCAAGCCCTGCTGCTTATTAATACTTTATGTTTGCAGTCAGGAAACTAGTATAATTGTCTCCTGAATAGCTTCATCCAACTGCAGAGGGAAACAGATACATCTAACCAGAGCTAAGCATCAGGTGGTGCTCAGAAACTCTTGGAGAAGAGTGGGGAATAGAATTTACTGAGCTGAAGGGGCAAGGATACCACAAGAAGACTTTTAGAGTCAACCAACCCAGGCCAATGGGGGTTCACAGAGACTGAATAATGAACTAAAAAGCATGCAGGGGGTAGACCCTAGATCCTTACACATTTGTAGCAGATGTTCAGGTTGGTCTTCGTTTGGGTCCTCTAACAATGAGAGCAGGAGCTGTCTCTGACTCTGTTGTTTGTTGTTTTTCCTACCTCTACCTAGACTACTTGGTTGGGCCTAAGTGGGGGAGAATGTGCTTAGTTCTGTTGGTACTAGATATCTCCAGGTTGGATGGTACCCAAAGTGGGTCATGTGCTACTTCTCTGAGGAGAAGGCAAGAAGGTAATGGGGGGTATGATTTTAAAGTGTAGGAAAAGAAGAGTGAGGGGGCTTCAATTGGGTTGGATGTAAAGTGAATAAAAAATAAATTATGGAAAGAAATTAGTCAGTACCAATGGTGGTCATGGGAATAAAGTACTGAAAACTATCCATATGGTTGCCTTGACATTAAAAAGGACTTTGACCAACAATTTTAGTTATAGATAACCAATTCCAACTCACAAGAAATGGATTTCTGAGACCATGACAGGCATATTTGATATTCTTAAGGATATTTCATTCCAAATGCTTAAGTGAAATTTTGTGATACTAAGAAAGAAAACCATTCAAAGAAGAGGAATTACCTTCTCTGCCCACTGTAGGATAGCAATACCAGAGCTGTAGTCACATTTTAAGGAGGCTGAAGACTCTGGAATCCATCCCAGTAATGAAAATACAGAAATATGTATTCCTCAAAGACAGGTAATTGATTTTCTTGCCACAAAATGTAATAGATATTATAAAACAAAAATCAAATACAGGTTTTGACTATTATTCTTTAACTGGAATATGTCTGCCAACTACCATGCATTTCTCTTAAACAATATATTTTCACTTAATAGGCTTAAGAAGAAGTTAAGCCCTATATACTCAAGCACACTCACCCAGGTGATGCAGGATACACTCCTGCAGGCTATATTCAAAGGTCACTCTGGATAAGGTGAGACAGGAAAAGACTGTAGTCAGGTATTCCACAACTGATACTCCCATTCCAGGGCTATCATACATTGAAAGCATCATAAACCGACTGTCATAGCTCCCTACAAATCCAAATGTTCTGGACACTAACTTTCCTCCATTAAGGCAGGTTTGTTCATAGTTCAGTCTCTACCTCCAGCCTATGTATTTAATCAACTCCTTTTGTTTTCATTAACCCTGCTCTAACTGCTTTATACTGTACCCTAGTCAGACTCATTGTAAATGTGCCACTGAGTTGCACTCTAGCTTTATTGCTGGTACTTTGGCTAATATAACACATACAGCAGCATTAAACCTGCAGACAATATAAGTCTCGAGGTTGTAGCTGTGGAATAATATAAAAAGAGTCTGTGTTTGTCCTTGAGTTACCTCCTGTACAGAGCTATAGATTCCCCTAGACTCCTCTTTCACTATGCTGTCTCAGGAAATAGGAAATTCATAGTTGTCTGTTTCTGGTACTATATTTTTCAATATATCTGTCATAACAGCTCACCCTGTGACCTAATTAATTTACCTACATGTGCCCAGCATTGAGCTAAGGGATTTACACAGAATTTCTCATTTAGCCTTTATAAAATTCCTAGGAGGCTGCCATTATTAATCACACTTTATAAATGAGAAAATTGAACTTCACAACCACTAAGTAATTTGCTCACATCCACAGAGCTGAAAAGTGACAGAGTTGGGAATTGAGTGGAGATCTATCTCATTCTAAAGGATGTAATTTCTCTACCATGGAACACTGGCTCCTTAAGTAGGTTTGCTGTGCTCTCTTCAAGTCTCTCTGGCCTCCTTCCTTGAAATAGAGCTTTTACTGTCCCTGCTGTGTCAATGGAATGTGATGCTCAGAATTCTTCTTACAGATATGTGTAAGAACTCATGATCAAACCTCCAGACCTATAATTGATCCAGACCAGGAACACAAAATATATATTTTGTATATTTCATTTATAGCATTCATGAAATTGAAGTGTTCTTCTATATTAAAGGAAGTCAATAATAATAAGAGGATCTGGGAATACATAAAAATGTATGAAGGATGTACATCTTTGGCCTCCTAAATGGAAAGGAAACATTAAATTTTGTTAACATTAATGGAGGTGTTTAAGGTACCAAGAGGATCACAAAATTTCCAATGTTTGAGGAATCATAAAACAATGTACAATTGCTAAATTATTTTTATTTCAAGAAAAACATTTTAGTAAACTTTTGAACAAATACAAGTTTAGTTGCCAGGAAAATATCAAAACATGATATTATAATGCATCAGTTCAACATATAATATTTGTTCTTGTTTGACCTCTTCTAATACATAATTTGAACTCATAATATCGAAACTTTAATGTGGTTTTGTGGAATTTTTCAAATCCTAAAAATATCACTGGAACCATTGCAACATTAGAAGTTGCTGCATCTTCAATGAATGTACATTTCTTGAGTCAAATGTGTACAAATACAAACATAAGGGTACTAGCATTCCTCCTGGTAACTATACAGAGTATAAATACTGAGAAGGGAAGTATCTAAAATGTGTTATTTGTGTGATGTACAGTATCACCTGGGAAATAACTTAAAGGCAGTGGAAACAGAATTGGCTTACACAATAGATGAATATGTATGCACAAATCCAAAAGCTTACAAGTGAACAGGTATTCTACAATTAGGAAGCAGTCTTCATGTCTAATTTTACAGTTTAATTATACTTGGGACATATTATATAAGAAGCATTTTAACAGCAACTCTGTTAAATGTAATGACCAAAAATATGAACAAAGATGTGCAAAACCCTACATGATTTATATTTTTCTGCAAAAGTAAGTGGGTACAACAATATTTCAGGGCATCAAAATCAATGCCTTCCTGGGTGGTGGTGGCACATGCTTTTAATCCCAGCACTTGTGAGGCAGAGGCAGGCAGATTTCTGAGTTTGAAGCCAGCCTGGTATATAGAGTGAGTTCCAGGACAGCCAGGGCTACACAGAGAAACCCTGCCTCGAAAAAATTTTTTTTTAAAAAAATCAATACCTTACAACATAATCCTTATATGTGGAAAGCTGGAAATTGGTTTCAAATTAATTCACTAGAAAACTTATGTATTTGCCTTTTATCAATTTATCTTCTCTTAAATAGTTTTTCTTTTATTTGTAAATCAACATGTATATGGAGAGAGAGAAAGAGAGAGACAGAGAGAGACACACAGAGAGAGACAGAGAGAGAGAGAGAGAGAGAGAGAGAGAGAGAGAGAGAGAGAAACACAATAAATATTCTTGAATGACTAGCAATTAGATTCAAACTCTGTAATAAT
>NC_034594.1:85331369-85340749 GCF_900095145.1 Mus pahari | reverse complement strand
ACAAAATACCCATGAAAGGAGTTACAGAGACAGAGTTTGGAGCTAAGATGAAAGGATGGACTATCCAGAGACTACCCCACCCGGGGATCCATCCCATGATAAGCCACCAAACCCAGACACTATTGCACATGGCAGCAAGATGTTGCTGAAGGGATCCTGATATTGCAATCTCTTGTGAGGCTATGCCAGTGCCTGGCAAACAAAGAAGTGGATGCTCACAGTCAGCTATTGGATGGAACACAGGGTCCCCAGTGGAGGAGTGAGAGAAAGTACCCAAGGAGCTGAAGGGGTCTGCAAGCCTGTAGGTAGAACAACAATATGAATTAACTAGTACCCCCAGAGCTGGTGTCTTTAGCTGCATATGTAGCAGAAGAGGGCCTATTAGGTCATCATTCGGAAGAGAGGCCCCTTGGTCTTGCAAACTATATATGCCCCAGTACAGAAGAATGCCAGGGCCATGAGGTGGGAGTGGGAGGGTAGGACAGCAGGCATGGGGGAAGGGTAGAGGGAACTCTCAAGATAGCATTTGAAATGTAAGTAAAGAAAATATCTAAAGAAAAAAAAAAAGATCCCCCTTAGACCATTATATGATGACTCTCTCTTTATTCCCATATTTCCATTACCTATTTTCCAAAGATATTTTGAGAATTTCCTAACCTAAATAAAGAAAACATTTATTGAGTACATGCTACACATAATTACACAGGATAAACCTTACCTGTAATTACATACATAATAGTCTGTAACCCTATATGTCGCAAATAAATGAAAGAATTTAAGAAAGAATACAGGTATGAAAAATCACTTGTATGAGGATTCCAAGTGAAGATGACAAAGCTATAAGAGTACTACTCACCCTATTGCTTGTTATTCCAAACCTAATCACTTCCACAATATTCCACCCCCAGTCACTATCATAATGGAGTCAGAGATTCAACACAGAAATTGGTGGTGGACAGATTTAAGATGAAACAATAAGTTTCACAATGTTGAGTCACAGATGAGTCTGTTAAAGTAATTCCTACAGAAAAAAAAAAAAAAAAAACAGAAAAATGTTTATTTTTCTTTTTTCTTTCTTTCTTTCTTTCTTTCTTTCTTTCTTTCTTTCTTTCTTTCTTTCTTTTTTTCTTTTTTCTTTTTTTTTTTTTTGAAAAGAAAACAAGGAGGCAGTGGCTAGCCAGAGGAACTACTCCTATTGCTATGTAGGGGAAAGAGTTCTTTTTTTTTTTTTTTTTTTTTTTTGACAGGGTGTCTCTGTGTAGCCCTGGCTGTCCTGGAACTCACCCTGTAGACCAGGCTGGCCTCAAACTCAGAAATCCACCTGCCTCTGCCTCCCAAGTGCTGGGATTAAAGGCATGTGCCACCATGCCCTGCTCCATTTTCTATAGAGTATTTGATATTAGAACTTTAGGAAAATCCCTAGGAAACAGATATTTCCAAAAGGTATTCATTTTTAGAATAGCTGCCAGTGAACATCTGGATGGCTATGAGCCTATGGAAGGCCACACATTTCAAGGACAGACACTTTCTGAGGTTTTTATTTTGACATAAATTTTGCCAGTCCCTTCTGTCCTGGCTAAATATTGTTTTACTTCTCATAAAAAAAATGAAGAGAAAGCATAGCCAGGTGAGAAAGTAAAATCAACCACTCAACAAGCATTAAATTATCAATCAGTTGAATCTGTGACTTACAATAATATGTCAATAAAAAGGTCATGATAAATTATGCATAGAGGCAATCATACACTGAAGTCATAGCTGGTTAACATCCTTCTCTGTTAAGCCCATTGACATGTGGCTTAGTTATTTGACTCCTGTGTGCCTCAGTACTTTTAGGTTAAATGGTGATAATACCTAGCCCATGGAGTCTGGGAATGGTTTACACATACAAAGATAGCACTTATAATGTGCTTTTCATTCTGTTCATGATCTACAGGGAAAATAAGAACCATTAGAATAATAAGAAAAAGAAAGGATGAAGACTCTAATATGACTCATTTCAGAGTGTTTCCTATCATTAATAAGAGCCTGGGGTCTACCTCAGCTTGAAAGTCATAGATAGATAGATGAATAGATACATGGAAAGATAGATTGGTAATGATGACAGATGACACAAACACAGACACATATATTTGTGTGTGTGTGTGTATAAAATACATATATACATATATATACATATATATGTATATATATGTATATATATGTATATATATATATATGTATATAAGATAAGCCAATGACAGATACATTGATAAATAAATAGATGTAGATATTTATATGATATATATATACATATATATATATATAAATTTATGATAGGTATATAATAATGAATGATAGGTAGATGACAAGTGGATAGATTGACTGATACATGCATAGATGAACAGAAGATGGGTATGTAGATTGCTACATTGATGATAACTCGTTTGACTGGTTGATTCATTTGAATGATCAATTTATAGATACATAGATAGGTGATTGTTAACAAAGCTGTCATCAACTAGAAGCAGATGAATAAAAAATAATCACCATTTTTAGAGCAACAGTTAGTTTCTGTCTGGCCCAATTCTAAATTGTCAAAGGGCTATCCGAACCTGACAAAATTCTTCCTAGCACTCACATATATCATTGTTTACATACAAGGATAGAAAAGCATTTAGTATGTGATGGTTTATATATGGTTGACCCAGAAAGTGGCATTATTAGGAGGTATGGCCTTGTTTGAATTTGTGTGTCACTATGAGTGAGGGCTTAAGCCCCTCACCCTAGTTGCTGGAAGTCAGTCTTCCACTAGCAGGCTTCAGATGAAGATGTTGAGCTTTCAGCTCTGCCTGCACCATGACAGCCATGTTCTTTCCTTGATGTTAATGGACTGAACTTCTGAACCTGTATGCCGGCCCCAATTAAATTTTGTCTATATAAGTCTTGCCTTGGTTATGGTGCCTGCTCACAGCAGTAAAACCCTAAGACAGTAAAAATTGAAAGAGACATAGTACAAAGATAGAACTTATATGATTTACCTAACAGAGATATGTAATGCTTTTTCCAATATGTGTTGTCAATTTTCAAGATTTTACTGAAAAGCCATGACTTTATGGCACTGTGCCAGGAAATGGTCATGAACCCTCAAAACACCACTAAGGAGTAGGCTCAGATGTAACCACATTAGGATCTCTTTATTTAAGCTCAAACTTGGGCCACACCACCATCTCTGACACAGGAGAACAGGAGGGAGGCACAAGCCCAGTTTCGGCAAGCATTTATAAAGGCAAGAAGAGGGTATTTAGCCAGGTACACATTTGATCTGGGGGCCATTATGGCCTTTAACATAATTGGGCAGTGCTGGGAGGCAAACCATAAGTGTAATTTCTGTTTTCTACTGATTGGTGGTTGTTAGGAAGCGAAGTAGCCGTGGAAGGCTTGTAACCTGGAGGTATAGATTTGTTGAGGAATAACTGGACATCTGGTGTTAGATTCTGGTCTTACTGGGGGAAACTGGTGCTAGATTTCAGTTTGTTAGTTAGCTTGAGTTTAACCTTAGGCCAGCTTCTCTAAGATAGAGTCTGAACTCAGAAGATTTGGTCTCACAGTGGGTGCACTCAAGCAAATAGTTGCATTGTCATCCTATTTGAAAATTCACTATAATTTAAGTACTTTATGTAGTAAGATCAATGTTTGGAGGCAGCAGCAAGAATGGCCAGGGTGAGCCTGCAAGGGTACAGTGCTCACATCTGCTGGTAAAGCACAACCAGTCTCAGAGGCCCTCATCCTGGCAGCAGGAAAAGATCACCAGGAGTAAGGAGGAGGCTCTGGAGCTGATCAATGGCTATATCCAGAATATTTAAGTCAGTCAGGAGAGGAAGACTTTGAATCTCTGGCCCCACAGTTCAGTGATTGCTGCTTTGCCAAAGCCAGGGGAGACCTGGGTCCCTTCAGAAGAGATCAAATGCAGAAAATGTTTGAAGATGCATCCTTTGCTCTACGGACAGGGGAGATGAGTGGGCCCGTGTTCACGGATTCAGGCGTCCATATCATCCTGCACACAGAATGAGGGCAGGCACCTGGCCAGCCTGCTCCAACTGCCACACAGCTCATGGATGCCCTTCCTGCTACTGTCACACAGGATCTATTGTTCCTAAAATGACTGGGAAGGGGTTCTGAGATGGGGACTCTGAGCTTCCCGCTCCTTCTTTGTCCCCATTTGGGGCTGTCCTAGTCAGGCTCCTTCTGGAGGAAATGATTTCAGAAGGGAAATGGGGTGGGGAGGGCCCCAGACTCAGGGGATCAGAGGAGACCTGATACCCTAGATCTCAGAGGCAGGCAGGAAGGCCTTTGTTTCTTGTTAGTTATATGCTCTGTTCTTCTGTTCAGTTGCAAAAAACAGATGCTCCATACCTGGTGATGCAGCAAGTTAGCCTCAGGGTGCAATGCAGTGCCCTATGCACCTTCCATTAAATCTGGAACCACTGGGAAAAAAAAAAAAACATGCCCATTCAAAAATTCCCATCGGAAAATAACTAAAATTCCACAAGGTTGGTATTGTCGCATTTCTTCTCCCTAATGTTAAAATGTTTTGTGGTATCATATCTCTATTATTAGTTATCAATTACAAATATGTAATAAGAAAATTTATAGTATTAAATTTATCTTGGAGCAATGAAAGGATATTGAATAAGATTTAAATCAATTAAAGAGTTAGTGAGTTGCTACAATAACAACATTCACAGCTCTCATCCAAATCACTTTCTCTGTCCTACTTTTCAGAATTATATTATAAAATTTTTATACTGTTTCTGCTTATTATCCACAAAGGGGATATTTGTTTGTTTGTTAGAATCATTGACTGTACATCAATGTTTAGACTCCAGGGAGAATGATCAATACCATATCTATTCTTGAGACTAAATATATGCCTCTTGTTTGATGACAGAGGGAACAATTTCAATGAGAAAAAGAGCATGTATATAGAAATCTCTTAAAAAAATAAGTGATACTTTGCATTCTGCTATTCATATGTCATCTCAATTAACTTTTACAAGGTTTCTTGTGTTACAATCACTATTTCCATTTTCCCATAATAGTTTAAAGAAATACGCTTATGATAGTCAGTAACTTCTTCCATGCCATGTAGTAAAAGGAACGAGAATAAATATTCCAGTTTCAAGACATTGCTGTTAGTATTATTTTTAAATAATGAGCAAACATTTAATATATATAAAATATGAGTCAGAATTGGAATGTATTATTCCTAATAAAAGGCTTTAAAGTTACCACTTAAAATAGAATATTATTAACTGTAAAAGCAAAAGAGGGAGATTGAAGGATGTGTCCTGTGTGACTGTGTATCCTAGAAATGGCAGCCTAAACAGGACGTGAAGAATGATAACATCAACAGACATAATAACAAAGAAAAGGGAACATCTGAAAGTCTAACCTTTAGACAAGGAACAGAAAGCATCTTGTGGCTGATATCCCAAGGACAAGCCTGCTAACTGATTGTCCAGTATAAAGAGGTTAACCCATGGAATTATATATGCATTAACAACAGAAATATACTCGGCAGATATATATTTCTCTCCATGTCTCTGTCTCTGATCTCACTCACTGTTTCTCTCTCTCTCTCTCTCTCTCTCTCTCTCTCTCTCTCTCTCTCTCTCTCTCTCTCTCTCTCTCTCTCTCTCTCTCTCTCTCTCTCTCCCCCGTTCCTCCAATGTATCTGTATGGTTGTATGTATAATGTATTTTATCTGTATATAATACATTTTTTAAAAACTGAGGCCATCAGTTTGATAGGAAGATGGGAGAAATGGGAAGAGTTAAATTGTAGGAAAGGAAAGGAGTTCTTCAATTATATTTTAACTAAAAATTAAATTTAAAATGTATACAAACTCTGCAATTAAATGAAAATGCAGTGTTTTCAGTACTATTTTGCATTTTTCATTAAATTGATTTTCCAGAAAATATTTGAAAAATTTCAACATTTAAAAACTTTAAACATAACAGAGTAGTTATACTTTTGTTGATTTGTTAGAAATTATGTCAAGATGAATATAACAATTGATTCTACATTGACATTTGATAAACACTAATATACTTTCCAGTAGTCTGTGGTGGAGAATATTCCTCCAGGACGATAATGGTGCTCTTGGCTCATTCACATGTTTTAAACAAATAAATATTAAACTCAAAGGAAGCAGGTAGATAATATTGCATGAGCTAGTATCTTTTACTCAAATTCATTGGATCTATACTCACAAGATATGCCCAGGTGCTTTCTGGGCAGTTAAAATAAATCTTAGTACCAGAGATGTATGTGACTTCTCTATTCAAACACTGCACTTATAACAAGATAGTGCAGTTGGAAAATTAAAGGCTGAAATAAGCATAGAGCATAATGGCCAATTGACAATGAACCTAAAGATCTGTAGCATCAAAATGAATGATGCATGGAATCATTTCTTACAAAGCATTGCTGTAGAATTAACTGAATATTTCATTGTCTGTTGCTACTTAAAAGTATATATTATATATGATATATCATTTAGGGGTAACTATGGAATTTCACTTATTTCATTAATATTTTTAAAATACATGTGCATTTGTATGCCTGAGTAATATCCACACAGATCAGAAAGTTTCCAAACTATGAAACTTCAGCAGGGTATGGATGTTGGAAGCCAAACTTGGTCATACAAGGATAGCAGATGTATTAACCAGTGAGAATTTCTTGCAAAACATGCAAATTAGAATGTGCTTATTCACTCCGTTGGTAATAGAAGTTTTGTTATATCTAGTTAAGGCTGCTGTAAAAATATGTGTAGAATCATTGATGAAAAATGTTTTGTTTTCCTTATTCAAACACCTATATAGTATAAGTGATATGTTTTGTAAAGCTAAGGTTTTGATTTGTAAAGTGAGATATGGTGAGGTTAGATGGGTTTTTCAGAAAGTCCATGTTGAGGCTTCTCCCCACCCCCAATACCATGCCAACAATATAACAGGACTAATAGAGAATAGAGTTCATAGAGGGGGGGTGAGTAGAGGGGGGTGAAAAGCGCGTAGAGGCAGAGGGAAGAGAGAGAGAGAGAGAGAGAGAGAGAGAGAGAGANGTAGAGGCAGAGGGAAGAGAGAGAGAGAGAGAGAGAGAGAGAGAGAGAGACAGAGACAGAGACAGAGACAGAGACAGAGACAGAGACAGAGACACAGAGAGAGACAGAGACACAGAGAGAGACAGAGACACAGAGAGATGAGAACGCATGGAGAGGAGAAAGGGAAAGGAAAGAGAAGAAGAAAGAGATAATGGTCAGAGAAAGGAAAAGATCAGAGAGAGCAAAGAGGCCAAATATTCCCGTTTATTACAAGTCAGGCCTACCTGGCTGTTGCCATCTAACTGTTGTTTGGAACCTAGAAGGAATGCTAAAATTATATTCCTGTAGATATGTAGAAATCACTGCTTTAAGGAAATATCACTTTGATTTCCAAGTAATTATATAATTTTACAATATAACAATCAATTCCTAACAAGTCCCACTATTCCATGTTATTGCCCACAAATAACATGTTCAGTGATTTATATTTAAGCGTTTATAGTGCACATATATGAGTACAGTGCACATGTATAGTGCACATATATGAGGCTCTATATACTTATGTTCTCTAGTATTTGTTCAAGGACTTTTTACATAATATGTAGATCTCTTCTAGGAATGCCCTATTATGTTATTTGGTTGAACACCACTCCCTATCCCACAGGTTCACCTGCCTTCCAAGAGGCATCCTCAAAATGAGGACACCCAGGTGACAAACCCATGCTCTAAGTTCCCTTTCTGCTCGGACTCCAGCTATCCCAGCAGCAATTAACTCTGTCCCACCCTATCAGAGCTCTATCTTTCTTCTTGTGCACACTTCCACCTGCATTTGTGTGTCTGCATCCCACATCCCAGCCCACTACTTTGACTGCCTTTTGAAAGGCCTTCAGGAGATGGAAAAACTGGGAAAAAGAACAAGTACTACATACAGACAAAGCATAACCAATAGAATATAGCAGATGGAAGAATCTTAGGCATAGAAGATACCATGGAAGAAATTGATATATAAGTCATAGAAAATGCTGAGTATAAAAAGTTCCTAACACAAACATTCAGCATATCTGGAACACTATGAAAACACCAAACCTGAGAATAATAGGAATAGAAGAGGGTGAATATTCCAGTACAAATAACCAGAAAATATCTTCAATAATATCATAGAAAAATTTCTCTAAAGTAAAATAAATGAATAAATAAATAATATAAATAAAAATTTGGTGGATATAAATATAAAAGACGGTTTCATACAGAATATGACATAGAATGGACCAGAAGAGAAAATCCTCCTACCACATAATAAACAAACATCAAAGGTACAGAACAAAGAAAGAATATTAAAAGCTTCAAGAGGAAAAGACCAAGTAACATACCAAGGTAGACCTATCAGATTTATACCTGATTTTGAAAAAGAGAATCTAGAAGCCAAAAGGGACTGGATAGACATCTTGAAGACCCTAAGAAATCACAGAAGTCAGCCCAAGTCAGTATACCCAGTAAAACTCTCAATCACCATATATGGAAAAACCAAGAAATTCCAGGGCAAAATAACTAAAAGTTTGACAATATCTTTTTATTAATCCAGCCCTGTAGAGGACACTAGAAGAAAATCTAACAAAAGGAGGGTAACTGCAACAAAGAAAATTCAAGAAATTAAATCATCTCACAGCACAATAAGAAGAAAATCAGTTATACACTCACAGTACCCCTACAAATATCAAAATAAGAGGAACTATCATTGGTCATTAATATCTCTCTACATCAATGGATTCATTTTATCAGTAACAAGATATAGGCTAACAGACAATATCCATCATTTGGCTGCATGAAAGAAACATATCTCAGCTACAAAGATAGACACTACCTCATAATACATGTCTGGAAAAGGGGTGTCCAAGCAAAAAAGACACAAGAAAAAGCTGGAGGAGCCATCTAATATCTAATAAAATAGGCTTTCAACCAAAAGTAAGCAAAAGAGATAATAAATATTTATCAAAGAAAAAAAATCCACCAAGATGAGTTTTTAATTCTTAGCATCTATGTTTCAAATATCAGGTCACCAACATTTGTAAAACAAACTTTACTGAATCTGAAATTACACATTGAAGCCCATATAAAAATAGTGGGGAACTTCTATNTCACATTCTCAAGAATAGACAGACCATCAAAACAGAAGTTGAAAATAAAAGCAATAAAAGTGATATATGTTATGGACCAAATGGATCTGCTGAAGGGACCCTGATATAGCAGCCTCTTTTGAGGCTATGCCAGTGCCTGGCAAACACAGAAGTGGATG
>NC_034594.1:85318912-85330774 GCF_900095145.1 Mus pahari | reverse complement strand
AAAACAAAACAAACAAACAAACAAACAAACAAAAAATAACAAGAAATTAGACACCAACCCATTTAACCCAGTTAAAATAATGGGATACAGTGCTAAAAAAGAGAAGTCTCAACAGAAGACTCTGAAATGGCAGAGAAGTGTAAAAAGAAATGTTCAACATACTGAATTATCTTGAAAATGCAAATCAAAATGATGCTGAGATTCCATCCTATACACATCATAATGGCTAAGAAAGAAAAAAGAAAAAACAACAACAGCAACAACAAAAAACTCAAGCTACAGTACAAGGCAAAGATATGAAAAAAAAAAAAGGGATACTATTCCATTGTTGGTGAATTTGCAAACTTGTACTACCACTCTGAAAATTAATTGCACAGTTTTTCAGAAAATAGAAGATAATTCTACCTTAAGATCCAGTTATATTGGTACTGGACATATATCCAAAAGTTGTTCTGTCATACCAAAACGGCATGTTCTGCACTGTGTTCTTAGCAGCTCTATTTGTAATAGTCAGAAGCTGGAAACAAGCCAGATGTCCTTCAACCAAAGAATGGATAAAGAAAATATGGTTCATTTACACAGTGAAATATTATTCGGTTATTAAAAACAAACATCATGAAGTTTTCACTCAAATGTCTGGAACTAGAAAACCAACAGGTTAAAATAACCTGGATCCTTTGGGTTTCCTTGAGCTATCAAACAAAAAGTATGCAGGGGCTGGACCAATGTCCCTGACATATATGTATCAGACATGCTGCTTGGTTTCCATGTGTGTCCCCCAATTACTGGAGCAGGGGCTGTCCCTAAACCTGTAAACTTACTGTAGAATCTGTTTCCCAACAGCCTTGTCTTTCCTCAGTGGGAGAGGATGTGCCTATCCTGAGGAGTGTTAATGTACCAGGCTAGGGGGATACCCAGGGCGAACCCACCCTCTCAGAGGAGAAGGGGAAGAGGAGTGGAGGAAAGAATTCTGTGAGGGTAATCCAGAGGAGATAGTGTTCGGGATGTAAACAAATAAACAAACCTTAATTAATTAAAGCAGTGACCGATTAGAGTAGTGCAGCTCCAGGGCAGCAACAGTGACAGCATGCATGAGCAGCTGCTGCTGATGGGTGGACGGTGAGACAGAATGTACTGGAAACTAACCTGCACAATAGAGTCAACTCCAACTGATCCCGTGTCATCCTGACAGAGTCACCAGCAGCTGGCCATCTGTGAGTTGGAAACAGGTGAACTACTGTGATCCTGAATTCGTGGGCCTTCAGATTTGGCTGTACATCAACACTGTGATGGTTTAATTGTCAATGCTACATAATGAAGAATCAAATGGGAAGAAAGTCTTAGTGAGGAATTGTCTAGACTAGAGTTTGGCCTCTGTAAGGAGGGGGTATAGTGATTGTTGCAATTAAGCTAGGAGTACTTGTCCTCTGGAGGTCGTGACATTCTACAGGCTGTGGAGGCTGCACTGTCTAAGAGTAGAGAAGTGAGCTGAGCACCACGCATTCTTCACTGTAGTCTGCTTTTTACTGTACATGAAATGGGACTATCTGCTTCAAGTTCCTTCCTCACTGACTTCCCCTCGGGGGTATACTGTAATCTCGAATCATGAGACAAATAAAACATTCACCCATAAAAACTGATATTTTGCTCCTTATATTAAGAATTCATTTTCTGTTTTGAACTTTTTTAGTTATTTACATGTTCAAGGTATAGCATTAAAAAGTGATACTAAATTAATTTTCTTAAAGTGTAGTTTACCAACTCATTCTTTTAACTATGTCTATCATATATGTCTATTATACCTATGTCACACAGACATGGAGAAGTTATTTATGTTTTATAAAATACAATTGATTAATCTGTTTGCTAAATCACCATTTGTTGCATCAAGCTGTATTCTATATTAAATATGTAGGAACTGATAGTGAAACTTAGTGTTTGGAACTGTGACTTCATCTCCTTAGTACCTATTTCTGACAATGGGATCAAAACTTTTTCAAATTCTTATAAAGCTTTCTAGCTTATAGTGACTTTTTCTTGACCCTGAGAGAAAAATTTGGAAAACTTACTGTGAAATATAATGTTCAGATTTTTAATCAGTGCATTGGTTTATTTATTGACTCCTGGAATATGCAGCATTTGTACTTTATTTCATGCTCCTACCACATAATACTCTAAGTTTCATAGCTCATCTTTATTATTGTACACACATACACACATACACACATACACAGATGCGCGCGCGCGCACACACACACACACACACACACACGCACAAACACACATATGCAGCATGCTGAGACCATTTGGTGCTGCTCATATGTATGTGTTCAGCACTGATCATTTGGAATTAGATACCTTATTCGGAAGCTCATCCATGGAGAAAGCTTAGTTCTTTCTTTCGTGGGGTGGAAACTTGTTAATTATCCTGATTTACATTGGCATGGGTACTGATGTTTCTGAAATACTCTAAGTGATCATAATAATATTTAACATGTGTAACACACTTTCATATATAGCAGACACTATATTATGGTCAACTTTTTGCTCCTCTGGCCTTTGCAGTCTCATTTACACAATTTCCCCTTAGGTTTTGACTTAGGAATTATGCTACATTCTTATCACTTGGAGATGTATACAGACAGCATTGTCGTTTGCTCTATGTATTAACCAGTTGTAGAATTTTGTTATCTTTGCTGTAAAATGAGTTGCTTTGATGAGTGGTGAAAGCTCCTTTTCTCCGTTGATGTAAGATAGGTATTCAGAGTAAATTTGCATTTTATAAAGGTTTAGGGAAGTGGCTGTAAGCTCTCTTCTAGGGTTCATGACCTAACTATCAACTAGCTAGATTTACAGTACCCCTATAAAGCTTGCGATAAATACACACAAGTGTCTGCTTATTGCCTGAAATATCTAAGTGATGCTATTGTCTTTTGGAATATCTTGTCATGCTGGTCATTGTTGTCATTCATAAAACTTAAAGTTAGGGAGGACTTGATATTTCTTATAATCATTGCCTCTTGCAAATCAACCTTATAGTTAATAAAACAGAGTTCTCAGTGGGATGGATTCCAAGTGAAGTCCCATTTGATTTCTCCAACTCTTATGTCCTATGTGTTGGTGTCTTCAGCAATGGAATCTTACTTTCAAATTCTGGGAAGCAAGCAACTGCAGTGACAATCACCTTTATTGCTTGGACTTTCTATACCGGTGACTTGAAGGAAGATTTTCAATGCATGAAAGTCAGTTTGTATTAGTCCATGACACTTGCAGGAAAAATTACAACATTAAGTGTTATAAGTTTATTTCAATTTCTATATGTTTAAAACATATGTACACATCTACAAAAATGTATTTTAAGAAAACACAAAATGTTTTTCTATAACTTTTCCATCATAGGTAATAGTTACTTTAAAATCCTCTCTTTACCTCTCTTCTAAATTGTACTTGCCTTCACAAGTAATATCCCCCCATTCTTCTTATTTTCTACTTCATTGCACCCACAACTTACCATTTCCCTCTCCCAAACACCACAGCCCCTGCTTTAGTGCTCTTTACAGTCCGGGTTTCTCCAACAACCCAGGTTGTAGCTTACATCTAAAGACTCAAGGCTGGATCGCCAAAGAAGAGAAAACAACTGACATTTTTCATTCTAGGCTGAGGTAGGTACTTCACTTGTTATATTCTCTAGTTCTTAAAGTTTTAATAGTTTCACTTATCTTTATAGCTTAATAGAATTCTATACGTGAATTAAATTTTCACCATCCATTCATCAGTTGAAGGATATTTGGGTTGTTTCTATTTGCTAGCTATTAAAGATAGACTGTAAATGAACATGGCTAAACAAATATCTGTAATGTACATTATCTAATCTTTGGGGAATATGACAAGTAGTGGTATAGCTACGTCACGTTGGAAATCTACTTTTAGCTTTTGAAAATGCCTTACACTAATTCCCATATTTACTATACCAGTTTCCAATCTTACCAACTATGAATGAAAAATTAATTTTCAAGATTTTTGTCACCAAGATATTTGTTCCCAATTGTTTTTCTTCATCTTGGCCATTTTGACAGGTGTGTTAGAAAATATCAAAGGTTTCTTTTCTTTTCTTTTCTTTTTAATGTATGTTCCTTTACAACAATGATATTAAACACCTTATAAAATTATTTCACAATCATTTGTGTTTCTTCCTATTTTGTGAACATTACCTTGTGATGTTGAGTTTTAACCTTATGTACAAACTGTCATTTACAAAATGAGATAATTTGGTTATTCCTTTCCTATTTGTGTCATTTTAAAATTTTAGTTAATTAATTTACATACCAAATGCTCCTACCCCACTAGGCATTCCAGCCCCTCTTCAAAGAAACTCTTCCCTTTCCCTTCTCTTCTGAGATGGTGGAACCCCTCTGTGTATCCCCAGCCCTACCCTGGCACATCAGTCTTGGAAGAATTTGGCACATCCTCTCCCCGCTACCCCCCCCCCCAATGCTTAACAAGGCATCCACTCTAATGAACATATTCCACAGTTATGCTACAGGCTTAGGGACACAATGCACTATAGTTCTTGGAGAAGCCACATGGATACTATGCTGCATGTCTGCTACGTATGTTCTAGGAACCTTGGTCCATACCTTGTATGCTTTTTAGCTTCCTTTTTTGCCTTCTTTTATTAATCATTTTACTCATTTACTTTTCAAATGATATAAACCTTCTAAGTTATCAATCTACAACCACCCCCATCCCATCCCATATCTCCCTACTCCCATTAACCACTATGAGGGTGCTCCTCCACTCACTCACCCATGTCTGCCTCACCAGTCTAGCATCCCCCTATGCTGGGCCATCAAACCTCCACAGGACCAAGGGCCTCCCCTCCCATTGATGTCCCATAAGACCATCCTCTGCTACGTAAGTATCTGGAGCCATGGATACCTCCATGTATACTCTTTGGTTGGTGGTTTAGTCTCTGGGAACTCTGGATGGTCCAGTTAGTTGATATTGTACTTCCTATGGAATTGCAATACCTTGAGCTTCTTCAGTCATTCCCCTAGTTCTTCAATTGTAATTCTAGGCTCAGTCCAATGGTTGGTATCTGTATCTGTATTCATCAGTTACGGGTAGAGCCTCTCAGGGAACTGTCATACAAGGCTCCTGTCAGCACGTACTTCTTGGCATCAGCAATAGTGCCTGGGTTTGGTATCTGCAGATGGTATAGATCTCCAGGTGCAGTGGTCTCTGGAGGGCCTTTCCTTCAGTCTCTGCACCACTCTTTGTCCCTGCATTTCCCTTAGACAGGAATATTTTAGAGTTAAAAATTTTGAGATGGATGGGTGGCCCCATCCTTCAACTAGGGACTGTGCCTTTTTACTGTAGGTGGTCTCTACAGGTTCTATCTCCTCTTTTTTTTTTTTTTTCTTCCATATTTTGGTTAAATTCATCCCTATTGAATCCTGGAATCCTCTTGCTTTCCTGTCAACTAGGACTTTCTAGCAGCTACCTCCAACTCCCCATTCCCAAATGGTACACATTTTTAATCAATTTCCTGACCCTCTGTACTTCTCTCCCATCCTACCAATATCTGATCCATCCCTCTCTTTTTCCCTCCCCCTCCTTACTCTCTCTGAGGTTGTTCCCTCCCTCTACCTCCTGTGACTATTTTGTTCCCCCATATATGTAGGATTGAAGAATCCACTCTTTGGTCTTCTTTCTTCTTAAGCTCCATATGGTTTGTGGGTTTTATTGTGGGTATTCTGAGATTTTTTTTTGACTATCATATCACGTATCATTGAGTACATAACATGTATATTCTTTTGTGAGTGCTTTACCTCTCTCAAGGTATTTTATGGTTCCTACCATTTGCCTACAAATTTTATAAAGTCATTATATTTAATATCTGAGTAGTAGTCCATTTTATAAATTTATCATATTTTCTACTTCTATTTTTCTGTTGATAAACATCTGGTTTATTTCCACATTCTGGCATATATAGAATTACATAAAATTTTCAAAGGAACATCCAGATTGACTTCCAAAACTTGCAGTCTAACTAGCAATGAAGGAGTGTTCCTCTTTCTCCAAATCCTCAACAGTATCTACTGTCACCTGCGGATTTTTGATCTTAGTCATTCAGATTGGTGTGAGGTGGAATCTCAAGGTTGTTTTGATTTGCATTTCCCTGATGTCTAAGGATGTTTAACATTTCTTTAAGTGTTTCTCAGTCATTTGAGATTCTTAAATTGCAAATTCTTTGTTTAGCTCTGTACACCATTTTTAATAGGGTTATTTAATTCTCTGGAGTCTAACTTCCTGAGTTGTTTCATTTCTATATTCTGGATACTAGCCCTCTATAAGGTATAGTGTTGGTAAATGTCTTTTCCTAAATTGTAGGTTGCTGTTTTGCCTTATGGACAGTGTTCTTTGCCTTACAGAAGCTTTACAATTTTTTGAGTTCCCGTTTTCCCATTTGTTTATTGTTGATCTTACAGCATGAAACATTGGTGTTCTGTTCAGGAAATTTTCTCCAGTGCCCTTGTATTTGAGGCTCACCCCTATTTACTCTTCTATTAGATTCAGTGTATCTGGTTTTATTTGGAGGTCCTTGATTGACTTGGACTTGAGATTTGTCCAAAGTAATAATAAAAACCAGTTTGTATTCTTCTACATTCTGACCACCAGTTGAGCTTGCACCATTTGCTAAAAATGCTATTTTTTTGGTTGTTGTTGTTTTTATTTTTTTCCTCCACTGGATGGTTTTAGTTTCTTTGTCAAAGATTAAATTACCAAAGGTATGTGGGTCTTCAGAGCTATTCTACTAATCTACTTGCCTGTCTCTTTACCAATACCATGTGGTTTTTATCGCTACTGTTCTGTAGTATAACTTGCGGTCAGGGATAGTGATTCTCCTAGATGATTTTTTTATTGTTGAGAATAGTATCCACTATCCTAGCTTTTTTGTTATTCCAGATGAATTTGAGAATTGCTCCTTCTATGTCTGTGAAGAATTGAATTAAAAATTTGATGGGGACTGCACTGAGTTTGTAGTTTGTTTGGGGCAAGATGGCCATTTTTTCAATGTTAATCCTGCAGATCCATGTGCATGGGAGACCTTTCCATCTTCAGAATTCTTCTTCAATTTCTTTCTTCAGAGAATGGAAGTTCTAGTCATGCAGATCTTTCACTTTCTTGGTTATAGTAAGGCCAAGGTATTTTATATAATTGGTGACTACTGTGAAGGGTGTCATTTCCTGAATTTCTTTCTCAGCCTATTTGTCCTTTGAGTAGAGGAAGACTACAGATTAGTTAGATTTAAGTTTAGATCCAGCCACTTTGTTGAAGTTGTTTATCAGCTATAAAATTTCTTATAAATAATTTTTGGGGTAGCTTATACATACAATCATATTATCTTCAAATAGTGATTTCTTGACTTCCTCCTTCCCAATTTGTATACCTTTGTTCTCCTCTTGTTGTCTAATTGTTCTGGCTAGAACTTCTATCAAAATATTGAATAGATGGGGGAAAGTGGGCAGCCTTGTCTTGTCACTGATTTTGGTGGGATTGCTTCAAGTTTCCCTAAATTTAACTTGATATTGGCTATTATTTTGCTGTAATTGCTTTTGTTATGTTTACGTACAGACCTTGAATTCCTGATCTCTCCATACATTTTACATTAAGCGGTGCTGTATTTTTCCAAAGGCTTTCTTGATTTCTAATGAGATGATCATGTGGTTTTTCTATTTGAGTTTGTTTTTATAGTGGATTATATTGATGGATTTCTGTACATTGATCCATCCCTGCATCTCAGGGATGAAACCTATTTGATCTGGGTGAATACATACTTTGATATGTTCTTGGATTCTGGTTGCAAGCATTTTATTGAGTATCTATACATCCATATTCATAATGATAATTGATCAGAAGTTCTCTTTTATTGTTGGGTTTGTGTGTGGTTTAGGTAACACCATAACTATGTTTTCATAGAAGGAATTTGGTAATGTTCCTTCTGTTTCGATTTTGTGGAACATTATGAGAAGTATTGGTGTTAGGATTTCTTTGAGGGTACATAGAATTATGCACTAAAACCATGTGTCCCTTAGCAGTTTTTTGGCTGGAAGACTTTTTTTTTTTGGCCTATTTTTTTATATTTTATTTTTACTTGTATTGGTTATTTTATTTATTTACATGTCAAATATTATTACCCTTCCCAGTATCCCCTCCAAAAACCCTCTATTTCCTTGTCCCTGCCCCTTCCTCTATGAGGCTTCTCCACAACCTGCCCACCCATTCCCTTCCACAGAGGCCTAGTATTCTCCTATGCTGGGTCATCAAGCCTCCATAGGACCAGTAATGCCAGATCAGGCAATCCTCTGATACATATTCAGCTGGAGCCATGGGTACCCCCTGTGTATTCTTTGGTTGGTGGTTTAGTCACTGGGAGCCAAACATTGAACTGAAAGTGAGGACCTCAGTGGAGAAGTCAGGGCAAGGAATGAAGGAGCTAAAGAGGTTTGCAACCTCTTAGGAAGAACAATATCAACCAACCAGAACTCCAAATTTCCCATGGTTGCAAGACTTCTAATGACTTCTTTTATTTCCTCAGGGGTTATTAGACTGTTTAGATTCTTCATCTGATCCTGATCTAACTTTGCTACCTGATATCTGTCTAGAAAATTATTCATTTCATCTAGACTTTCCAGCTTTGTTGAATACAGGTATTGCAGTAGGCTCCGATGATTTTTTATTTTTTTAAATTTCTTCAGTTCCTGTTGTTATTTCTCCCTTTTCAATTCTGATTTTGTTAACTTGAACAATGGCTCTGTGCCCTCTGGTTAGTCTGGCTAAAAGTTTATTGATCTTGTTGATTTTCTCAAAGAACCAGCTCTTAGTTTTGTTGAATCTTTGTGTAATTCTATTTCTTTCTACTTGGTGAATGTCAGAATTGAGTTCGATTATTTCTGCTGTCTACTCTTCTTGGGAGTATTTGCTTCTTTTTGTTCTAGACCTTTCAGATGTACTGTTAAGCTGCTAGTGTATGTTCTCTCCAATTTCTTTTCCTTCATTTTGTAATAGGATTTTTTATTTATTTATATTTCAAATGCTTTCATCTTACCAAGTTTCCACTCTGTAATCCCTCTATCCCATTCTCCCTTACCCTTCTTCTATGAGGGTGCTCTTCAACCCACCTACCCACTCCTGCCTCACTGAATTAGCAATCTTCTTCACTGAGGCATCAAGTCTCACTTCTTGGAATGCACAATAGTGTCTGCATGTGGGATGGATCCCCAGGTGGGACAGTCTCTCCATAGCCTTTCCTTCAATCTCTGCTCCATTCTTTGTCCCTGTCTTTCCTTTAGACAGGAGCAGTTCTGGGTTAAAATTTTGGAGATGGGTGGAATGCCAACTATCTCAACTTTGGGGCTATGCCTATCCTGTGGATATGGTCTCTATGGGTTCTTGCTCTCTGTTGTGGGGTATTTCAGGTAATGTCTTCACTATGGGGTCATGGGAGACTCTTGCTTTCCTGGTATCTGGTCCTTTCTGTTTGCTATCCCCTGTTCCCCATCCCCCATTGCTACACACCTCTGTTCAATTTCCTGACCCTTTATTCATCTCCATCTCCTTCCATACCTGATAGTTCCCCTCCTTACCCTATCCCTCTCTTCTCTTCTTCACAAGTTCCTCCTACCTTCTACATCCCTTGAATGTTTTGTTCCCCCATATATGTAGGATTGATGAATCCACTCTTTGCTCTTCCTTCCTCTTGAGTTTCATGTGGCTTGTGAATTGTATCACGGGTATTCCATGTTCTTCACTTTAATAGTTAACACATATTATGTGTGTTATTGTACGACTGAGTTACATCACTCAGGATTCTATTTTCTAGATCCATCCATTTGTTTGCAAATTTCATGAAGTCATTGTTTTTAGTAGCTGAGTAGTATTCCATTGTGTAAATGTACCACATTTTCTGTATCCATTCCTCTGTTGATGGACATGTGAGTTGTTTCCAGCTTCTGGCTATTATGAATATGACTATTATGAACATAGTGGAGTATTTGTCCTTATTACATGGTAGAGCGTCTTCTGGTATGTAACCAGGAGTGATATACCTAAATTCTCAGGTAGTACTATGTCCAATTTTCTGAGGAACTGCCAGACTGATTTTCAGAGTGGTTGTACCAGCTTGCAATCCCACCAGCAATGGTGGAGTATTCTTTCTCCACATCCTCTCTAGTATCTGCTATCACCTGAGATTTTGATCTTAGTCATCCTGACTGATGTGAGGTAGAATATCAGGGTTCTTATGATTTGCATTTCCCTGATGAATAATGATGTCGAACATTTCTTTAGGTGCTTCTTGGCCACTCAGGTTTCCTCCCTTGAGAGTTTTTTGTTTAGCTCTCTGCCCCATTTTTAATATGGTTATTTGGTTCTCTGGAGTCTAATGTCTTGAGTTCTTTGTATATATTGGATATTAACCCTCTATCAGATGTAGGATTAGTAAAGGTCTTTTTGAAACCTGTTGGTTGCCATTTTGTCATATTGAAAATATCCTTCATCACAAAAGGTTTGCAATTTTATGTGGTCCATTTTAATGATTTATAATCTAGGAGCATGACCTATTGGTGTTCTGTCCAGGAAATTTTTCCCTGAGCTCCTATGTTTGAGGCTCTTCCCAAATTACTCATCTATTAGTTTAAGTGTTTCTGGTTTTATGTGGAGGTACTTGATCTACTTGGACTTGAGCTTTGTACAAGGAGATAAGAATGGATTGACTATCGAGTATTCTTTTACATCAATATTCATAAGGGAAATTGTTGTGAAGTTCTCTTTCTTTGTTGAGACTTTTTGTTGTTTTGGTATACACATAATTGTTGCATCATAGAATAAATTGGGTAGCTTTCCTTCTGTTTTTGTTTTGTAGAATAATTTGAAGAGTGTTGGTATTAGGTCTTTTTTGAATGTCTGATATAATTCTCCACTAATCCCATATAGTCCTGGGCTTTCTTTGGTTGGGAGCCTTTTAATGACTCTGTATTTCTTTAGGGTTTATGGGACTATTTACATGGTTTATCTGATAAAGATTTAAGTTTGGTACCTTGTATCTGTCTAGAAAATGTCCATTTCATCCAGTTTTTCCAGTTTTGTTGAGTACAGACTTTTTTAATAGGATCTGATTTTTTTTAAATTCCTCAGTTTCTGTTGTTATATCTCCCTTTTCATATCTGATTTTATTAATTTTCATACTTTCTCTGTGTTCTCTGGTTAGTTTGGCTAAGGGATTATCTATCATGTTGATTTTCTCAATGATTCAGCTCCTAGTTTGTTTTTTGTTTTTTGTTTTTTGTTTTTTGTTTTGTACAGTTCTTTTTGTTTATATTTGGTTAATTTCAGCACTGAGTTTGATTATTTCAGCTATTACTCCTGGGTGTATTTGCTACATTTTGTTCTAGAAATTTTTGGTGTGTTGTTAAGCTACTAGTGTATGTTCTCTCCAGTTTCCTTTTGGAGGCACTCGAAGCTATGAATGTTCCTCTAAGCACATCTTGCATTGTTTCCCATAAGTTTGGGTATGTTGTGTCTTAATTTTCATTAAATTATAAAACTTTAATTTTAATTTTTAAAATTTCTTTCTTTATTTCTTCCTTGACTAAGTTATCAGTGAATAGACCATCGTTTACCTTCCATGTTTATGTGGGCTTTCTGTTATTTTGTTGCTATTGAAGACCAGGCTTAATCCATAGTTATCTGGTAGGAGTCATGGGATTATTTCAATCATCTTTTTTTTTTTTTTTTTTTTTTTTTTTTGGTAGAGGGTTTCTCTTTGAGAAGGTACCATGAGGTGCCCAGAAAAAGTTT
>NC_034594.1:85303411-85318883 GCF_900095145.1 Mus pahari | reverse complement strand
TCCTTGACTAAGTTATCAGTGAATAGACCATCGTTTACCTTCCATGTTTATGTGGGCTTTCTGTTATTTTGTTGCTATTGAAGACCAGGCTTAATTGAAGGTCTGATAGAACTCTGCACTAAACCCTTTTAATCCTCTTTTTTTTTTTTTTTTTTTTTTTTTTTTTGGTTGAGGACTGTTTTTTGAGAAGGTACCATGAGGTGCCCAGAAAAAGTTTATTCTTTTGTTTTAGGATGAAATGTCCTAGATATCTGTTAAATACAATGATTGATAACTTCTGTTAGTTTCACTGTGTCTCTGTTTAGTTTCTATTTCCATGATCTGTCCATTGATGAGTGTTGTGGTAAAGTCCCCCACAATTACTGTGTGGGTACCCTTGAATTTGGAGCATGTTCAGAAATGAGAGTTCATCTTGGTTGATTTTTTTTCTTTAATGAGTATGAAGTGTCCTTCCCTATCTTTTTTGATGGCTTTTGGTTGAAAGTTGATTTATTCGATATTAGAATGACTACTCCAGCTTGTTTCTTGAGACCATTTGCTTGGAATTTTTTTCCAACCTTTTACTCTGAGGTATTGCCTGTTTTTTTGTCACTGAGGTACGTTTCCTATATGGAGCAAAATAAATAAAAATTATTTATCCAATCTGTTAGTCTACACCTTTGGGGGGGGGCAATTGAGTTCATTGATCTTAAGGGATATTAAGGAATTGTGATTTTTGCTTCCTGTTATTTTTGTTGTTAGAAGTGGAATTATGTTTATTTGGCTGTCTTCTTTTGGATTTGTTTGAAGTAGATTACTTTCTTGTTTTTCCTAGGCTGTAGTTTCCCTCCTTGTGTTGGAGTTTTCCATCCATTATCTTTTGTAGTGCTGGATTTGTGGAAAGATATTGTGTAAATTTAATATTGTCATGAAATATCTTAGATTTTTCATCAATGATATTTAGAGTTTTGCTGGGTTTAGTAGCCTGGGCTGACATTTATGTTCTCCTATTGTCTGTATAACCTCTGCCCAAGATCTCCTAGGCTTCATGGTGTCTGGTGAGGAGTCTGATATAATTCTGATAGGCCTGTCTTTATATGTTACTTGACCATTTCCCCTTACTGCTTTTAATATTCTTCTTTGAATGTGCATTTGGTGTTCTGACTGTTTTGTGACAGGAGGAATTCCTTTTCTAGTATAGTCTATTTGTAGTTCTGAGGGCTTTTGTATGTTTATGTGCATGTCTTTCTTTAGGTTAGGGAAGTTTTCTTCTATAATTTTGTTGAATACATTTACTGGCCCTTTAATTTGGAAATCTTTCCTCTTTTCTTTACCTATTATCCTTAGGTTTGGTCTTCTCATTGTGTCTTGGATTTCCTGGATATTTTGGGATAGGACCTTTTTTTTATTTTCCATTTTCTTTGACTTTTATTTCAGTGTATCTTCAGCACCTGAAATTCTCTCTTCTATATCTGGTATTCTGTTGGTGATGCTTGCATCTATGACTCCTGATCTCTTTCCTAGGTTTTCTATCTCCAGGGTTATGTCCCTTGGTGATTTCTTTATTGTTTCTATTTCCATTTTTTGATCCTGGATGGTTTTGGATTTTAATAATAAATTTTCTGCTCTTAAAATGATATTAGCATACACAATCTTTATTATATTGAGGTAACTTCCCTCTAATCTTTTCCTCAAATCCCTTTCAAAGCTTTTATCATGAAGATATACTGGACTTCATAGTCTTTTTCTTTCATCTATTATCTCTAGCTGGATGCCCAGAAGAGACCTCCATGTTACTGGCTTATGCTTTTCCAACCTTGATACAATAGCTTAACATAGGCTTATTTTGCTCTCATGTGAGACAAAGTATTTGCTGCAGCCTTGATATTGGGGATCACAACATTAATAGGTGTGATTTCTAACCTTGCCTTATCTGCTACATCTCTGGTTAAAAAGATGCACAGGACACATTATGTACATAAATTATCCAAAATAGTGTCAATATCATTCATGATACAGGAGACTATTAGCAGGGCATTCTAGGATAGGCTCAATTGTTTAGAGAAAACAGTATTATTTATGGAAAATCAAATTCAAAATATAAGATCAGGCTATCAATTCAATGTTATTTGCTGTTTCATTGTGTATGAATAACCCCATTGGAGTGACTGGTCTAAACTTCAGTCTCTTTAAAAGGGGCTTTGGGACAATTATAATTTCATTTTGGATATGGACTTCTGGCATCATTAGATCATCATGTACATTAGTAACTCTTGAGTGGGATCCACTTCTATTGAGGAAGTGTCTGTAGCTTTTCCTCTGCCATTCATGATTCCACCTTTCATCTTCCTGGATGACCTTGTGATAAATGGAGGAATTACAGTTATTGTTGTTGTTTTTCTCTTAATGGTTTCATTTTTCTTTCCAGTCAGCATCAAGCAAGTCATGTTCTTAATAACTACACTAATTGACATTTGTAATCTCAAATTAAAATTGAAGTGGGGTGAGAGATGCACAGTTCTGCATGATCATTTTGGAAAAGATGGTGTGACACAGTGTATTAGTCAAGGTTCTCTAGAGTCACAGAACTTGCAGATAGTCTCTATATAGTAAAGGAATTTATTGATGATTAAAGTCTGCAGTCCAAATCCCAACAATGGTTCAGTAGTAGCTGTGAATGGAAGTCCAAGGATCTAGCAGTTGCTGAGTCCCACACCACAAGAAGGCGAAAGAGCGAGAGCCAGACTCCCTTCTTCCAATGTCCTTATATGGTCCCCAGCAGAAGGTGTGGCCCAGATTAAAGGTGTGTGCCACCACACCTTTAATCCCAGATGATCTTGGACTCGGAGATCTCCCTGCCTTAATCTTCTGGATTCAATCACCACTGTGTCTCAAGATCTCCATACCAAGATCCAGATCAGAAACTTCTATCTCCCAGTCTCCAGATTAGGTTCACTGGTGAGCCTTCCAATTCTGGATTGTAGTTCATTTCAAATATAGTCAAGTTGACAACCAGGAATAGCCACTACACACAGTTTGCACATAGAGAGAAGACCTACCATGGCATAGGCCTCCACCAGTGTAGATGGTTTCTAGGCATGAGTCTTGTTTGCATAATAATGTCTATAATTTACTTTTTCTCCTACTTCTGGAAAAATTCTCCTTGCCAAGGTAATAGGGAAATATCCTCTCTGCAAGATTAATGACTATAGTAGTCAGAGATAGCACAAGTCTGGGAAGGGAAAGTCTGTCAAGTGTCCTTGGCAAAGTGAATGACTGTTGTAACCCTCAGGATAGCTCTTAAGGCTGTGGGAAAAATTAAAGAATTAAAAAAAATAATCAGGATTATAAAAAAAAACAGGATTTCTCAACTCTCTAAAATATACGGATAAAATATAAATCATATGGTTGGCTTCACAGACCTTAAAGAAAAATTCAGCTGTACTAATAAACCAGCTTATCAGAAAGATACAAAGGGAGGTCAATTCCTGAATACTAGATCAGCCTGAGACAAAAAAAAAAAAAAAAAAAAAGTTTAGATCCAGGCACAGGGGGAATTTCAGCTTTTATTCCATGGTTGACTGCCGGTCATTGTTTTGACACTCCTAAATGAACTTTCCTCAGAAATCTCTCTCCAAGCTGAGGCTGGTCTTTGGCATAGGCCCAAGTACAGGCTGTACAATCAAAGTTACATCTAAGATTAGGGGTGGTTTAAACAGGAAATTTCAGTGACAATATAAAATGTATGTTTCTTAGTAGAACTGTTGTCTAGATGTAGTATAGATGTGGCTCACCAGAATAGAAAAGCAGAGAGAATCTGAGGTATGGAAAACAGGATTATATTTAATATAATTTTATTCACTGGGCAGTGGTGACACACGCCTTTAATCCCAGCACTTGGGAGGCAGAAGCAGGTCAATTTCTGAGTTCGTGGCCAGCCCGCTCTACAGAGTAAGCTTCAGGACATTCAGGACTAAACAAAGAAACCCTGTCTTGAAAAAGTCAGAAAAAGAAACAAAATTATTTCATTTGTACAAGTAACAGATTTTCACCTCAAGCTTACTGTATATAAGGTTTATGTCTTCATCTTATAGTATGAGAGTGAAAAAGAAAATAATTTTTTCATGCATTTTATAACTACTGGTATTAATTGAAATGTATCCTTATGGTGTAAACTATGTTCAATTCTTTTACTTCTTTTCTATTTCTCAAAAAATATAAAACACTTATATTTGTCTGAACATTATATGAATATATCATAAGCCAAGCTAGTTATTTTGGTCTTTATATAAACTATATTTTTAGAATATATTTATGTTAAAAAAAAAAAGCTTAAATTTCTCCTCATAACTACTTATTTAAAATATCTTTCCGTTCATTTTGTTAACTAATAGATCTTTAAATTCATAGTACTTGAAATATTAGGCTAGTCAAAAACAGAATAAAGAGATGACTATTGTATCTAATATTGTCTTGCAACATTTTGTTCTGACTCTTGGTTTTCTGTTTTGAGTACTTATATTAGGATTTATGTCTTTAAAAAACCCTAGTAATATTCAAAAATCTATTTGATGACCTTTGTATTTTATTGTGATTAATAATTTTTTCCTCCAAAATTTTTTGGGCAAACCATTTTTTTAAGTCTGTCTTTTTTATTTTCTTCCATAATTATTTCTGGCTTGGGGTTTTTAAAAATATTTTTAAAATTATGTTTGTGTATGGATATGTTTAGTTGTGATTATAGGTATCTGAACAGATTGGTAGCCCTGACTGTTACAAGAAAACAGAATGAGTAAATCATGGAGAACAAGCCAGTAAGCTACACTGCTCAACTGCCTCTGCATCAGCTTCTGCTACTCTGCTCCTGTCTGATTTTGTATACTAATTTTCATGGATGATGAAACAAAAAATATAAATGAAATAAACAATTTTCTCCTAAAGTTGCTTTTGGTCAAAGTATTTTACCACAGCAAAAGAAGCCCTAACTAGTGATATAGTATTAAATATATTTTATATTTTCCATTAAATTAACTGTAATTGGAATCTGTTTAAATAATTGACAAATTTGTAAATAAGTTTTGCTATATCCATTTATTTGCCAGAATGTTGTATTTCAAAGGCAGAGAATTTACTTTAATTTTAACTTATATTTTCTTCTATTATTTATGAAATCTATTTGTATATTTATTCATTAGTATCAAGAAAGCTGAAATTAGATTACCTAAAAATGATCAAATGTATACTTTTATATTTTTAAATTTTTTATTGGATATTTTATTTATTTACATTTCAAATAGTATCCTCTGTCCTGGTTTCCCCTCCACAAACTTTCATCACACCTCCCCTCCCCCTGTTTCTATGAGGATGCTCCCCCACCCACCTGTACACTCCTATCTCACCACCCTGGCATTCCCATACACTGTGGCACCAAGCCTTAACAGAACCAAGGGCCTCTCCTCCCACTGATGCCAGGTAAGGTCATCATCTGCTACATATTTTTAATAACATAAAAGATATTAAATTTTCTTTCATGATTTTCAAGGTTCTGGGCTAAGGAATAAGACGAAGTTGCCCATTCTCTCCATATCTGTTCAATATAGGACTTGAAGTTTTAGCTAGAGAAATACATAACTGAAGTTGATCGGGGGACACAAACTGCCAAAAAGGATGTGAAAATAGTAGCTGTTAGGTAAATAACAATCAAGCTATAATCCATAGAACTAGAGATGTTAGGTTGGAATTATAACTACAAAGGGGAAACATGGATCTTTCTTAAAAGTAGAATTAGAATAGATTTAGCAGGATGACTGTGGACAGTTTGGGAAGGAAGGGAAGTAATCAGGTGGAGGGGGATGTTGGAGAAAATGCAGTGAGAGACAGAAACACAGTTGCAATTGGGGATCATGTGGGGGGTCAGTGTGGAAACTTAGTGCAGTAGAAACTTTCTGGAATCTAAAAGGGTATCACTAGTGAATATTCCTGGTAACGTAGAATTCAAAATCTGAATTGTCTATCTTTTGTAGCCATGGAAGTCTTCCAGTGTTGTGATACAGTCAATATCCTTAAACAACCTAGGCTGATGCTATCACAGTATCTCTCTGAAGCCTGTCAGCTTGTCCCAATCCTAAGAACAACATCCACACAGTTCATAGATTGTAACTTGGGGTCTTCTCCCTACTTTCTGATCTCTTCGGCAGAAAAAAGTATTCTTCAGGCTATTGAAGGAGAAACCTGGATACCAATATAGCCTAAAACCTCAACCTACACTCTTTCTAACTTGTAAGATGAACTGGGGAAATTACAGAACTTGTGGGTGTGACTTTCCAATGTCTGTTTAAGCTGATGTTCACACCAGGAGAAGTCAATGCGTTACACTGTCTCGATGGCCAGAACCAGAGATTGCATAACCCAGGGATGTAGGGTAGACATAAACACAACTGGAACAAAAATCTATGAAATGATTTCTAATGATATTCTGCTATAACCATAGAGTGGACCTTCTAAAGTCAGGAAAGCATTATTTGGCAGTAAAATGAGAGTAGGTTTAGAGAGTAACATCGAGACGTTATGTAGAGAATGTCTAAATTGGAGGTCATCATCAGGTCCCTCCCCTTGGAGTTCAGGGACCCCTGTGAAACAGCAGGGAGAGAACATTGTAGGTGTCAGAGTATATGGAGGATACCAGGGGAGCATGGTCCACTGAACAGCTAAGCAGGGCTCATATGGGCTCACAGAGACTAAAAAGTTAAGCACAGGTCCTGCCTTGTTGTGCAATGCAATCTGCATATATTGTGTTTCTTACCTTGGTATTTTTGTGGGAGTCCTAACAGTGGTACAGTGTATCTCTAAATCTTTTGCCTACTTTTGGAACTTGTTTCTTCCAGTTGGGATACCTTGTCCAGTCTTCATATAAGAACTTTTGACTTGTCTTATTGCATCATTTTTTTTCCCAAAGATTTATTTATTTTTATTCTGTTTATGAGAACAGGGTAGCTGTCTTCAGACACACCAGAAGAGGGCATCAGATTCCATTACAGATGGTTGTGAGCCACCATGTGGTTCTGGGGACTTGAACTCAGGACCTCTGAAAGAACTGTCAGTGTTCTTAACTGCTGCGCCATCTTTCCAGCCCATCTTATTACATCTTGTTTTGTCTTCTTTGGCCACCATCTCTTGGAGGTCTGCTCTTTTGAAGAGGAGATTGATGCAAGTGATTTGGGGTGACAGAGATAGATAGAAGGATCTGGGAGATACAGAAGATGAGAGAAATAGTTTTAATGTTTGTTGTCTCCTATTTCTGTGGGATGTAAATACAGTATCTCCATCACAGGGCTTGTGCTTATATTAAATTGAAGGAATTTTGAACAGTATTATTATCTTGTAATTATTTATTTTGTTGTGGTGGTTGTTTTGAGATGATCTCATGCAACCCAGAAAAAAACATCAAATTCTCTTTGTAACTTTGGTTAATCGTTATTTCTTTATCTTACTCTCTCTACATGTGAATGCTAGGATGACAATCATTCTTAATTGGTTCTGGTTTTATGTGCTTGTGGAGACCAAAGCTAGAGCTTGTTGCAGGATATGCTCACATGCTACCCACTGAGATCCTCTTTCAGCTCAGTATATGTCTGAATTTCTGCTTTTATTTGATAGCTCTCCCTTTCTTTCTTTTTTTTTTTTTTCTTCAGATTTTTCAATCTTTTCTGAGAGCCAATATTCAAGGAAAGTATCATTCTGTGAACAAACTTTTTGTACCAAGTCCTCGTGTTGTTAAATGAAAATTCAATGTTCTTTGTAGTAGAAAGGATTTGAAAGAGTACCAATTTTCTTGTTTTATATACTGAACTATTCAGTAAGTTTTTTGTTAAAAGTATCCAAAGCTTTATAAAAGGAAATAATTTTTGTTTAAAGCCCCTACAACAGCCCATTGTGCTTATTGACAAAAGATTTATTATGGAAAGGCTGAATAAAAATGCCTAACTTCAAAATTACACTGTTAAATTTTCTTTTCTAAAATTAGTTATGTGAAATTCCTTCCTTTTTGATTCGGATTCTGAAAACACTTTGATTTCCTATATCCAAGATGATGGGTGGAACTTGTCAGTTGATCCTCACATGTCCTGTTCCCTTCTGAACCAGAAGGAACTGTGTGAGACTGAGAAGTTTATACAGGCTCTCAATGTTCCATGAAACAAAGATATTCTTCTGCAGCAAGTTAAAAAGTATGAACTTCCTGAGATAGAGTTGCCTGCTTTCACGAGTTCTTTCCCCAGGGGCTAAGGAACCATCTTTTCAACTTCTGAAGTCTAGACTTTAGTGCAAAGATTAAAAGCAATGATAGAATGTCAGTGACGGCAAAAAGTAAACAGCATTCTTCCCAGCTGAGAAAAAGGACCCAAACCAGGACAAAATAAGAGTGAGGATAATAAATGCTTTTGTGTTTCTGAAAATTATAGAACTGGATGTGCTCCTGTCTGTGGTCTATGAAGCAGCTTTTTAAAAAGTGAATCAGTACACTGTGGCATTGCATTCTTCCTTTAGTCTGTTAGCATTATTGTGCTGTAGATTTAAAGGCTGTATCCAACGAGGGGCTTATTATTTGTAAAACTGCTCAGTATTTTTAATGTATATTTATATTTTCATTCCTAGAATGAATATCTCAGATGAATCGAATAAAACCAATAAAAAACAATTGACAGTCTCTGATGATTCGCTTAAGAGAAAAATAAGACTATTTCAGCTTCCCAGAGTGTTGTACATTTAGCCTGTTTGAAATAAATTGTCTTCCAGACTAAGGGACATCCCAGAAGACACTGGAATGAATGACATTTTTATGTCTATGTTTTGAGATAGCTGGTATTGAAAAATTATCATAAGTACCAGGAGACTTAATTATTAGTACTTTATAAATTGTGATAGTATATTTGCTATAAGTTGTCACAAGTAAAACAATTAATTGAAAGAAAAGTTTTACCAAAGATAATAATTGAGTATCTTCTTAAAAGTTGAAAGATAATTTTAGCAGCATGTCTGGAAAGATAAAATGAATAAACAAAATGATGACAAAGGATATTTAAAGAATATAAAATTTAAATTCAATTGTTTAACATTATATTTAAAATATGATATCTTCAAAGTGACATGGTTTGTTAGGCCAGAAGTCAAATATATCATAATGACATATTACTTAATATACTACTCATAACAGCATGATTAATTATTCTGTAATTTTAGTCTCCAGCATTGGGTTTTCTTGTTCTCCTATATGAGTGCACTCAGAATGTCTACTTTAGTAGATATCCTGTCAAATCCGAATAGAATAAGGATCTGATGGAAAGTACATTCACACACATACATTATCATGAAGAGTTATTTTCATGCTGGTCGGACTAAATTTCAGAGCTTTCCCAACTACGGTTAGAAGTCATTAGACTCTTGGCCCATAAGCCTACTTTCATACACATAGGGTCACCTTATACCATGATAACTGGTCTCACAAATCAGTTAAAAGACAAGTATCAAGGAGAATGTGCAAGGGAAATGGAAGCCAGGTTTCCTGATCTAACTATCTTTTTTGCCATACTCAGTTTATTGAAAAGGGAACTCTTTTTCCTGCTTACACTTATGGAAAGAGGATTTCACAAACATAAGAGACTCATGCTAAGAGCCTTTCACCACACCTTTGGAGGCTGCTCTTTCCAAGTCTTAAGTTTAAAAAGACATTTCAAAAAGTGTCATTAATATAAACAAAAAGTGTGTGTGGGTTTTTTGTTTTGTTTTTTTTTTTGTTTTTGTTTTTGTTGTTGTTGTTGTGTTGCTGTTTTTCGAGGAAGGGTTTCTCTGTGTAGCCCTGGCTGTCTTGGAACTCACTCTCTAGACTAGGCTGGCCTCGAACTCAGAAATCTGCCTGCCTCTGCCTCCAAAGTGCTGGTATAAAAGGCATGTGTCACTAATGCCCGGCACAAAAAAGGTGGTTTTAGGGCTCATATATTAATAGACATTTTTCATATATTTCATTTTATTTATTTTCTTGTTATTTATTCTTCTCTCATATAATACATGAAATTCTCCCCTCTCCCTATTCCTTCAATACCCACTATATGACCTCTTCCCCATATCCACTATTTCTTTGTTTCCCTTCAGAAAATTGCAGGGCTCATGGCAAAGCAAGTTACAAACTTAGGGTTTATACTGCTGAGAAGAGACATCATGACCACAGCAACTCTTATTAAAAAACAAAACAAAACAAACAAACAGACAATTGGGGCTGGCTCACAATTCAGAGGATTAGTCCATTGTCATTATGGTGGGGGGCATAGGTCTTCCAAACAGACATATAACTGAGTGTTCTACATCTGGATCCATAGGCAGCAATACTCTGCTTGGCTTGAGCATCTGGGATCTCAAAGTTCAACCTCACTGAAACGCTTGTTTTAACAAGGTCACACCCACTCCATCAAGGCCATGAGAACAAATAATGTCACTCCATGTGTGTCTATGGAGGCCACTTTTATTCAAATTACCACAGTCCACTACCTGGATCCCATAGGGTTGAAACTATAGTTTGATGAAAAAATGTGCCAAGTCCAACTTCAAAAGTTTCCATAGTGTGTAAGTCTCAAACTTGTTCAAAAGTCCAAAGTTCAAAATTTCTTTGAAACTCCTGCAGTTACTCAACTGTGACATCAACATGAAAAACAGATCACATACTTTCAATATATAATGGCACAGCAAATAAATTACAATTCCAAAAGGGAATAGAGGGAGCATAGTGATAAACCATTGGGCCAAAGCAAGAGCAAACATCAGCTGGGAAAACTGCAAAACTGGAATCTCCATATCTGATGTCAAAATGTTCTTCAGATCTCCAACTTCTTTCAGCTTGGTTTACTGCAGCACACTTCTTTCCCTTGGGCTGGTTCCATTGCCTGTTGGAAGTTTTCTCTGGTAGGTATCCTGTGGCTCTGATGTCTCTAACTTTATGCCATCTTCAAGGCAATCAAGGCTTCATTTTCACAGCTTCACACAATGGTCTGTCTAGACCTCCATGTAGAGACACTACTGGAATATCTGGCCTCAGGAGATTTCTTTAGTTGTGGACAGGAATTCTATAATCCCCTTTCTTCTATCCTTGATTCTAAGGTGAAAACAACAAGGGTGATGCTACTAAGTCCTGCTGCAAGGGGGCTGGATCATGGCCCCATTGTTCAGTTGATTCTTCACCAGCTTTTTGTTTTCCATCTTCTCATTCATTGCCTAATCTTGACAATCCTGAAACTTGATCTGTAGACTAAGCTGGCCTCAAATTCAGAGACCCACCTTCCTCTGCTTCTAGTGTGCTGGGATTAAAAGACGTTGGGAACTTTAGAGTTATACCCAATTTAAAGATTTCTTTTCAAAAGTTGGAAGCTTAACTGGGTGGGATATTGTCTGCAGGACGCCACTCCCTTTATTTTACTTCACATCACCTTTTTCTTTAATCTATTTATCTCCTTAAGAACATGATTTAGCTTCATTCCACTTCCTGGTACTTAATTTCTTCAGAAATTGAACATTTTGTATTTTTCTTGGCCCACCTATCTCTTTTTCGTTACAGATATACATAAGTGTGGTTACTAATAACTGTAGGTCACAATCCACACCTGGCTACTTTGAAATATCCTCTACAAGAGCAATTAATCCCAAACTCTTCAATTTATACTCAGATAGTTTTTGAGGGGCAAAGGAAGAGAGCAAACACATTCTTGATGAAAATATCAGAAGAGTCTCAAAGCTACATACAAATATTCTTCTCTGAAATATCTTGAGTTGGCTGCCACAGTTCAAATCACCCTCAGCATCATTCTCTTCCACGGTCCTTCTCTTAAGGCCCATGAAATTCTTCTAACAGTGTATACATCTGCTTTTCTAATCTAAAACCTCCAAATCTACATTCCAGCAAATGAAGAGAATCAGGCTATTCACAGCAATAACCCACTTCCTGATACCAGATTTTAATTAGGGTTTCTATTGCTGTGAAGTGATACCATGGCCACATATAACAACAACAACAACAACAACAACAACAACAACAACTACAAAAACAACAATAAGATGAAAACCAAAAAAACCCCAAAAGCCTACCGGTGCCAAGTGACATATTTCCTCTAACAAAGCCTCAGCTACCTCATCAAACCCACACCTCCTAATAGTGATACTTCCTATAGGCCTATGAAGGCTACATTTATTCAAATGACCATAAACCTTCATTTCCTATGTCAGTAATCTCATAAAAAAAAACCTATTAGCTAAATATCTACAACATATTTTCAGAGAAATCAGAGAACATAGCACAGACCCATGCTAGTCTCCGTGAGTCCCTATGAACCCTACTTAATTTATACTTTGGACTGTGTTCTTTGGGTGTACTCTAATCCTCTGTCCTCAAATCCTTCCTCTCTTCTTCTCTGAGGTTTCTTAAGCTGTACCTAATATTTGGCTGTGGGTCTCTACATCTGTTCCCATCAACTTCCCAAAGAAGGGCACGGATCTGTGAGTATAGCAGAATATTGACCTAGGTTTCTTATTTTTTATCCCGTCCAGCGGGACATAAGTTATTCCATGGTCCTCGAGGGGGATTCCAAACCTAGAGAGGAATGGGATAAAGGAAGAGACAGAGACCATGCATATTCGTCATAGTCTCATTTACTGGGTGAAAAGGCTCAAGTTAAATAGTATACAGAGAGGGGTTAGGAGTCATCGAAAGGAAGTAGTGAAGGACGGATGGGGGCGGCTTTCAGTCCACAAGTTCAAAACTTTCAGTGATTCAACTCAGGTCCTTGATGTCACTGCTCCGGAACACTGGGCGGCTTATCTCGAAGCTCCGGTCCTCCTATCAGCCCAAGATGACAGTTTCGGGCAGCTCTGGAATACTGGAAGACTCTTGTAACAGTCCTTGATGTTTGTTTAGGGTTGGAGTCTTGCTGATTCCCAGGAAATGGCCTTGCAGAGAGAGGGGAAAGGGCTCCTGATAAAGAACTATATGGCTCCCAGCTGCATGCTGTAAAAATGCCTGGGCTTCGGGATGCCCGGGATGTAGGATGCCTGGGTTTTCTCAACCTGGTCCCTGACAATTTTTATTTTTGCCAGTTATGTTTGGTACCATCATAGACTTTGAATTTCTGGCAATCTAGTAGGTGTCAAGCATGGGCAAATTCTGTCCAGAATAAAAATATATTCAACCAGGGGTAGAGATTAATCATCACCTAAGACAGTGCTTATCTCTTATAGAAGACTTTGGTTCTCTTTCCATGATTGCTCAAGATTATCTGTAACTTCAGTTTTAAGAGATCTGATACCCATTTCTTCACTGTCCATAAAGTAGGAAGGCATGTAGTACACATATATATATATGCAAGTTAAATATCACACATAAAATAAAATAAATTATTTTACAAATGTATTCCATAACCAAATAAGATAAATAAGAAGAAATATTTTAAATGGACATTTTCTAAGTTATTAAAATATTAATCAACTCAAGTTGTTGTACAAAATTGTGTTTCATTATTACATTTTGAAAACATAGCATATGCCCTGCTTTTATTTGCCAATGACCACTTTGCTTTTATTTGCCAATTACTCCAGTAATTTTACTACTATAATCTACTTTTCTTATTTTATCTCTCTCTCACACACAAACTCCTCACATTTACATATATTACAAAAATATTTTATTTTTTTGTACCTTGTCTCTTTCTTAGATTCCATTTTATTTTAATCTCATATGCGTCTATGTATAAACATCTATTTAAGCTTATATTCTGGGTATGAGGCAAAAGTAAAGTTTGTGTTATTTTATTTTATTTTTTATTCCAATTTTATTAGGTATTTACTTCATTTACGTTTTAAATGCTATCCCCAAAGTCCCCTATACACTCCCCCCCCACCGCTACCCTACACACCCACTGCCCCTTCATGGCCCTGGTGTTCCCCTGTGCTGGGGCATATAAAGTTTGCAAGACCAAGGGGCTTCTCTTCCCAATGATGGCTGACTAGACAATCTTCTGCTACATATGCAGCTAGAGACATTAGCTCTGGGGGTACTGGTTAGTTCATATTGTTGTTCCACCTATAGGGTTGCAGACACCTTCAGCTCCTTGGGTACTTTCTCTAGCTCCTCTATTGGGGACCTTGTGTTCCATCTATAGCTGATTGTGAGCATACACTTCTGTGTTTGCCAGGCACTGGCATAGCCTCACAAGAGACAGCTATATCAGGGTCTTTTCAGCAAAATCTTGCTGGTGTATGCAATAGTGTCTGCATTTGGTGGGTGATTATGGGATGGACCCCTGGGTGGGGCAGTTTTTGGATGCTCCATCCTTTAGTCTCAGCTCAAAACTTTGTCTCTATAACCCCTTCCATGGGAGTTTTGTTCCCAATTGTAAGAAGGGGCAAAGTGTCCACATTTTGGTCTTCCTTCTTTTTGAGTTTCATGTGTTTTACAAATTGGATCTTGGGTATTCTAGGTTTCAGGGCTAATATCCACTTATGGGTGAGCACATATTACATGAGTTCTTTTGTAATTGGATTACCTCACTCAGGATGATACCTTCCAGATGCACCCATTTGCCAAGGAATTACATAAATTCATTGTTTTTAATAGATGAGTAGTATTCTATTGTGTAAGTGTACCACATTTTCTGTATCCATTCCTCTATTGAGTGACATCATGTTTCTTTCCAGCTTCTGGCTATTATAAATAAGGCTGCTATGAACATAGTAGCGCATGTGTCCTTATTACCAGTTGGAACATCTTCTGAATATATGCCCAGGTGAGGTATTGATGGATCCTCCAGTAGTACTTTGTCCAATTTTCTGAGGATCTGCCAGACTGATTTCCAGAATGGTTTTAAAAACTTGCAGTCCCACCAACAATGGAGGCGTGTACCTCTTTCTCCACATGCTCGCCAGCACCTTCGATCACCTGAATTTTTGATCTTAGCCATTATGACTGGTGTGAGGTGGAATCTCAAGGTTGTTTTGATTTGCATTTCTCTGATGATTAAGGATGTTGAACATTTTTTCAGGTGTTTCTCCACCATTCGGAATTCCTCAGTTGAGAATTCTTTGTTTAGTTCTATGCCCCATTTTTTAATGGGGTTATTTGGTTTTCTGGAGTCTGTCTTCTTGTGTTCTTTATATATAATTGATATTAGTCCCCTATCTGATGTAGGATTGGTAAAAATCCTTTCCCAGTCTGTTGGTGGCCCTTTTGTTTTATTGAGCGTATCTTTTGCATTACAGAATCTTTGCAATTTTATGAGGTCCCATTTGTCAATTCTCGATCTTACAGCACAAGCCTTTACAGTTCTATTTAGGAAATTTTCCTGTGTACCCATATTTTCGAGGCATTTCCCCACTTTCTCCTCTAAAAGTTTCAGTGTCTCTGGTTTTATGTGGAGTTCCTTGACCCACTTGGACTTGACCTTAGTACAAAGAGATAAGAATG